>NW_023260230.1:0-26831 GCF_009762535.1 Notolabrus celidotus | reverse complement strand
TCACTTCCGCATAGGCTTCATCGTTTGAGACCGGAGTTTGCCGCTTGGTTTCAACAGCTGTGTAAACTCCACAAACACTGACACGTTCAGCTGAAGGTCTCCAGTTTACAGGGTCACTTTTGAAACCGGAACACCGGGAGGAGAGACGCATTCACGGTGGGCTGAGAGAAGACTACTGTTACAAGCTGCTAAATCAAGAGAATCACAGCTTCTTCTTTTGAAAAGTACACACACATACAAACAAGATAGAACAAATAAAAACTAATGAAAGAAAGAGAAATCAAGAGAATCACAGATGGAAAAAACAATAACTGTGAATGGTTTTAGGAGAAATTTGACAAAAAAAAAATTGACTAAAAAAATTAAAAAAAAAAATTTTGACAAAAAAAATTTTGAAAAAGAAAATTGACCCAAAAAATGTGAAAAAAAAAATTGAACCCAAAATTTTTTTTTTGAAATTTTTTTTTTTTCGAAACATTAAAATTTTGAAGAAAAAAATTTGAAAAAAAAAAGATTTTTTTTTTTGGCAAGCAAAAAATGAAAAAAAAAAAAATTGGCAAAAAAGTTGACCCGGAGAATCACAGCTTCTTCTTTTGAAAAGTACACACACATACAAAAAAGATAGAACAAATAAAAACTAATGAAAGAAAGAGAAATCAAGAGAATCACAGATGTGTGTGATGTTATTGTGGACGGAGGGAGGAATAAAAACACTGAGGTTAATCTACCAATCAGACACGTTCAGCATTGCAGGCCCCGCCCCCTGAAAGTCCCGGGACCTTTGAAAAGTACTACCCCCCTAGCAGGGGCTTTTTAGGGGGGAGATGATCTACCCCTGAACTAAATTTAGACCCTGGGTCCACCGGTCCAAACGCATGTAGTTCAGGGGTAAAGTTCCTGCTGTCACCTAAAGAGCACATTTACACCAAGTATTAAACTGAGACCATCACAGTCTGTGTTACTGCTGCAGGCTGAGCTGTTCAGAAACCTTTTAGAGGCCTAATGTAAAAACTAAGACCCTCACTGTAAACACTGGAGCCCCTCTTTGAGTTCCTCCCTGCTTAGTAGCAGGTTGCTGCTCCTCCCTGATGTTTCCCTGCAGCTTGAAGTGAACATGAACGCAGGAACACATCTGGATGTTTGACTGAAAGCTGTCTGGACTTCCAGCTGTGTGTACGTTTGTGAGGAGAGCATCAGAGTCCTCCAGATGTGTGTTTTCTGCTGTGTTGTATTGTGTGTGGAAACTGTTGTCGTGGTCTGTCCCTCCGTGAAGCTGATGTCGTGTCTCTCTAATCGTCTGCAGCTGTGCGGGCCGTCTGCATGGAAACATCGCTAACACGCTAACTCCAGCCAGCCTCCTTCAAACTGTGTCACTCCTCCTCCCTGCATCACTTCATACCTTCATACCTCCCTCTCCTCATTCTGTCCATCAGCTCCTCATCTTCCCCTCACTCATCTGGAGCTGATTAGACACACACACTCACACACTCACACACACACACACACAGAGAGAGAGAGAGAGCATGCTCACACACGCCAACACGCCACATGGCATCAAACAAACACGCTTCAGCGGACAGATAATGGACGGGAGCCACGGCTAAAGATCCAAACTTCCTCTTCAGAATCACTGGAGTGCAGACGTGGCGTTTCTCACACGGACTGAAGATGCTGACCTCAGCTCTCTGCGCTCTCATGAATCCAAACTCAGAGTCAGACGTTCAACAGATGAGAGAGTTCTGCAGCAACGACATCCTGCAACACAGCAGCAGCAACTTCCTCAGAGCCGGCTTGGACCAGGTCTTAGTTCTGCTGCTATAGGCTTAGACTGACACACTGGGATCCTGTCTTTCCCTCTCTCTCCTCTCTCTGCCTGTCTCTCACTTTAACTCTTCCTGTCCCATTAAAGTTACTAACCATAGACCTTTCTGGAGTCCCTGAGCTCCCTTGTCTCGTGGGTTCCTCTGGATCTCTGCTGCTGTGGACGTGGTCCAGACTCCAGCTGCTACAACTACTACTATCCGTCTCCCCACTATCATCTCTCTCTCTCTTCATCTCCCTCTATCCCTCTCTCCAACACGGTCTCAGCAGATGTGTGTCTAACATGAGTCTGGTCCTGCTGGAGGTTTCTGCCTGTTAAAGGAAGTTTGTCCTTGCCACTGTAACTTGCTAAATGCTGCAAAGTGCTCTGCTCATGGTGGATTAAGATGAGATCAGACTGAGTCCTGTCTGGAAGATGGGACTGGATCTGATCCGGTCTTGATGTTGGGACTCTGTGCTCGTATTTGTTGTTGGATGTTGAATCCTCTTCAGCACGCTCGGGGTTAAATTCCTGAGTTTCATGAATGTAAGAAGAGGAAAGTGAGGTCGGAGAGTTACTCATGCTCGGTTATACAATCCTTCACGTCGTCTTCACAACAATAGAGGATGGAAACTCTTACTGAGTCAGATTACTGCGGCCAACTTCTCACACAGCTCCTTCAGACCTGCACTAATGAGCTCACCAGGTGACCTCACTGTTTCAGATCACCTGAAGACCTGTAAAGACTCTTATTTACAGTCTTGTTGTGCTGTACATGATCTGGATGAGACTGGTTCACTTCATTAAAGCCTTCCTCCTCCTCCTCTCCTCCTCCTCCTCCTCCTCTCCTCTCCTCCTCTCTGTCCCAGCCGTGTGGTACAGTCTGGTGTTGGATGAGAGGCGTTTTCCTCCTCGAGCTGTTCTGGACGAATCAGTGAGACAGCAGCCCAGGAGTCTGTCTCTGCAGGCTGGAGCTCAGCGCTGCCAACGTCTGGGCTTCTCCATCCAGGTCAGAATACACCCTCAGAACAACACAACACACACAACGTGTCCCTGACCGTCTGTGGTCTCTCTTCAGGAGACAGCAGATTACGGACGCCCCGTTGCTGTTGTGCTGGAGACAGGTCTGCAGACTCCAGACGAAGGACCTGTACTGGATCCTGATTGGCCGAGCACCTTGAGGGCAGAGGTGAGAGTCTGTCAGAGCTCTGAACTCTAAATGATGAACAAGGCTGATTTGATGTCATGGTTTGTTGACCTCTTATACCACTAACCAGAGGTTAAAGTTCAGGGACTGAGTTAGCCGAGGGGACACCGAGCAGCTCCCAACTGTGACTCAAATAGGCCACGCCCCTTATTCTACCTCTCTTTAACCCCTAACCTGCTGTAAACAGGTGAGCTGGATACAAATTCAGCCGTACAGATGTTTATGGTCGTCCCTGGCCTCTTTCTCTCTCTACAATTAATCTCTGTTGTTATTCTGCTTTGATCAAACAGAAGCATTCCATTCTATTCTGCTTTGATCTGCTCCATTCTATTCTGCTTTGATCTGCTCCATTCTATTCTGCTTTGATCTGCTCCGTTCTATTCTGCTTTGATCAAACAGAAGCATTCCATTCTGTTCTGCTTTGATCTGTTCCATTGTATTCTGCTTTGATCAAACAGAAGCATTCCATTCTGTTCTGCTTTGATCTGCTCCGTTCTATTCTGCTTTGATCAAACAGAAGCATTCCATTCTGTTCTGCTTTGATCTGCTCCATTCTATTCTGCTTTGATCAAACAGAAGCATTCCATTCTATTCTCCTTTGATCTGTTCCATTCTATTCTGCTTTGATCTGCTCCATTCTATTCTGCTTTGATCTGTTCCATTCTATTCTGCTTTGATCTGTTCCATTCTATTCTGCTTTGATCTGTTCCATTCTATTCTGCTTTGATCTGTTCCATTCTATTCTGCTTTGATCTGCTCCATTCTATTCTACTTTGATCTGTTCCATTCTATTCTGCTTTGATCTGTTCCGTTCTATTCTGCTTTGATCTGTTCCATTCTATTCTGCTTTGATCTGTTCCATTCTATTCTGCTTTGATCGGTTCCATTCTATTCTGCTTTGATCTGTTCCATTCTATTCTCATTTGATCTGTTCCATTCTATTCTCCTTTGATCTGCTCCATTCTATTCTCCTTTGATCTGTTCCATTCTATTCTCCTTTGATCTGTTCCATTCTAGTCTGCTTTGATCTGTTCCATTCTATTCTCCTTTGATCTGTTCCATTCTATTTTCCTTTGATCTGTTCCATTCTATTCTCCTTTGATCTGTTCCATTCTATTCTGCTTTGATCTGTTCCATTCTATTCTGCTTTGATCTGTTCCATTCTATTCTGCTTTGATCTGTTCCATTCTATTCTGCTTTGATCTGTTCCATTCTATTCTGCTTTGATCTGTTCCGTTCTATTCTGCTTTGATCTGTTCCGTTCTATTCTGCTTTGATCTGTTCCATTCTATTCTGCTTTGATCTGTTCCGTTCTATTCTGCTTTGATCTGTTCCATTCTGTTCTGCTTTGATCTGTTCCGTTCTATTCTGCTTTGATCTGTTCCGTTCTATTCTGCTTTGATCTGTTCCGTTCTATTCTGCTTTGATCTGTTCTGTTCTGTTCTGCTTTGATCTGTTCCACAGGAGGAACTGCAGTTTTCTGCACCTGTCCTTCTATATGGATGTACCTCTCTCTCTTTGTGCTGTCTTATTGAAGACGTCTCCTCTTGATGGATTAATGAGTTTCTGTGTTCTTCCTCAGCTTCCCTTCTGGAACGGTTGTGAGCAGGAGGAGACCTGCGTCCCCGACCTGACCCTGCACGGCCACACAGACCTCATGGATGTCCAGTGAGTGATGGATCCTCATGAACACATGTTCTATCATGATCCTGATGATGATGTCCCAGCAGGTGACTGTCCCTGTCTTTTACCTGAAGGCAGTTCTGCAGCTCCAGGGAGAGGGCCACGTGGTCACTCTGCAGCCACCGGGGGGCGCCGTCGGACGACTCGGCGTACGTGGTGGAGAACGGGCGGAGGAGGATGGTGGTGTTTGCTCGTCTGGAGAACCGGGGAGAGAACGCCTACGGAGCATCCATCAACATCTCCACCTCCTCCAACCTCATCTTCTCCAGCCTCATCGTGAAGGCGAGTCCGGCAGACGGTCGGACACGTTAAACGTTCTTCATCTCCAGATCTTCAAAGGTTGTGTTGACTTCCTCTTCCTCTCCTCACAGGACCAATCAGATATCCAGATCGAGTGCTACTCCGAGGACAGACTGGCCAATCAGAGGAGCTGTAACATCAGCGCCCCGTTCATGAAGTCCTTATCCCAGGTGTGTCTGTGTGTTAGAGAGGGGGGGACACAGAGACCTCCCAGATAGAGACCTGAGGACAGTAAACCTCAGAGGCTCATCAAACAGCTGTTATCATCTCTCTGCTGTTTCACCTTCAGAGTAATGACAGTGATTAAACACACTGACCTAATCCATCATTAGCCCAACCACCGTCCTGTAAACAGGACCACGGCCCCGCCCCTCACTGTAAGACCCCCAGAGGGCCCGCTTCACAGAGGCCTGTCTGAATGAAGTCCAGTTTATGGGTCCAGACTCGGTGCTGAGTGTCGCTGGCTTCCTTTAAACAAGGTGAGACGTAGCCGGAGGGGAACACGGCTTCAGTCTGCTCAGAGAGACGGTCTGACCCCCGGAGGATCTGATGAACACAGACATGAGAGGGTTCAGGTGTTACAGACCCGACTCTGAAGATAAGATCCTCCTTTATTCATCCCACAACGAGGACGTTCATTCGTCAGCCACCACCTCCACAGGGTCCAGGACTGAGCTGGCCTTAGTTAGTTCAGTCTGGCTCTCCTGTATCCTGTCCGTCCACAGCAGGTGAAATCCTTCCAATGTGGCGTTGGTGTCCGGCGTTAGCTCTGTTAGCATGATGCTACTCTGGTGCCGGGTTAGCTGGTCCACCTTATTGAGGATAGATAAAAAGAGGAAGAACCTCAAACCGCCTCTCTTCCTGTGCAGGTCTCTTTCCGTGTGGAGTTTGAGTTCAGCCGTTCTGTCTTCCTGGATCACCTGAGGATCGTCATGGCGACCAGCAGGTGAGACTTGAATGATTAAATTCTCATTTAAAGGTTTTTTATTTCTTTTACTGAGCGGGATGTTGAGGAGGTTAACACACACACATTCTTGTTCCAGGTTCATGTGAGGACTGAAAATATTTTGATTTATGTTCTTCTACAAACTACATTTTATAAATCACCATGACGACGCTCCAGCTTTATTCTGGGACACACACAGGTTCTTGTTTAAGGTTCATGTGAGGCCCTATTTTTTGGGAGGGGGGATGATTACAAGAATGGAAGCATGAATATTTCTCTTCTTCTACTCATACAATAAAAATGTGTCCATTCCACCTTCAGTTTGTTTATTAACTTCCAACAACGGGACTTATGGTCCATTATTAAACACACACGAGTTTGTTTAAGGGTCATATGAGGACGCTGTGATCGAGGGGATCTTATAAGTATTGAAACCTAATTATTTCTATATGTTTACTTTTATAAATCACAGTCTAAAGAGCCGTATTATAGAACAGTTGAACTAAAGGGACTCAGTGATGTTTTAGGGGCACACATACATTCTTGTTTAAGGTCCACGAGAGGTCTGTGTGATGATTTGGACTTTAGGGGACCTTTTATAGAAATGTAAATATGTCTCAGTGTGTGTTCATATAAATGACATGGTGGACACAACCATGTGATCAAACACTCAGGTTCTGTTGTAACACACACACACACCAGTTCTTGGTTAAGGTTATTGTGAGGACTTCAAAAATCTGGTAAACACACACCAGTTCTTGTTTAAGGTGAATGTGTGGACTCTGTCTTTATTATGAAGTCCTCACAGGTCTGTCCGTCTTTATGTTAATCAGTCCATCATCTCTAAATCTGAAAACGGGACTTTAGTCTACTTCTATGGTGGTAAAGCTAATGGCTCATTTAAAGGGCGCCCCCTGTTGGTTCATTAAGAAAACTACATCAGACTCTCTGTTGGAGCTGTTTGTTTATTGAGTTTAGGATTAATAAGTAGTATTAGTTCTTTATTAGAACTCATTTAAGTTAGATTTTGGGATAGATCATTTCTTTAGTATATTTATATTTTCTGTTTATTTAATATTTCTTTGGTCTGTTTGGTAATGAGGAACTGTGGGTACCTGAGGTTATTTAGGTCAGTAGGTAACAGAAGACCAGCATGCACCGGGGTGGGTCAGTGGTGTTTTAGCAGTGTAAGAGAGGCAGCAGGACCCGGGACTCTCTTTGTTCCTTCTGCCTGGACATTAGACTTCTTCTGCCTGAGTCCATCCCATCCTCTCGGTGCATCAGGGACCCTTTGATTAACTTTGAGTTTGATACTTTACTACACTGTCTTTAATGTGGGGTCACGTGAGGACTGCGTCTCGAGGTGATCGTTCTTGTTTAAGGTGGGGACCGTGTCATATGATGTCCTCACATGTCTGTCGTCTGTGTTTTCAAACATGTGTTCATCAGTGATGGAGAAGAGGGTTACCCAGACGACAACATCAATGACATCTTCCTCCCTCTGAAGTACCAGACCGACCTCCTCTTCACCAGGTGAGACCAGCTGACCGCCACGGCGTGCTGAAGGTCACAATCAGCTGATCACGCACCAGGAGAACGACGTGAAGGGAATGTTTGTAGACGTGTGAAATAATGAACTTCCTCTCTTTCGTTCCCAGAGACCCTGACCCTCCTCGCTTTGAAATCCGAGCAGACAGATCTTCCTCCTCCTCCTCCTCCTCTTCTTCGTTCAGGGACAAACCAGACAGCAGCTCCTCCACCTTTAACCTCACTTACTACGTCAGTCTGTTAACAGTTACAGCAAACATCCTCTCTGTCACAAAGTGTTCCAGAAGAATCTCAGAAACTCAAAACTAAACCAGTGTCTCTAAGACTCGTACCTGGTGAAATAAATGAAGAAGAAGAAAGTGAATATAAACCAAGTTCAGACAAACGTCTTAAGCTGTAAATAACCTCTGAGTGAATAAAGTCACATTCAGTAAACACTGTGAGACAGGGTTCAAACCCTGCTGAAGTTTATTAACGTCTTCATTCATTGAAACATGAGCTCAACGTGTCGGTCTTCATGGAGGAACTGTATCTCTCCCTGTGCAGATCCAGAACCTGGGGATCTTCTGGGTTCAGGACCTCGTGTTCAGAGCGGACGTCTGGGCCGTGACCTCTCAGGGCAGCCAGCTGGTGAACGTCACGGACTACAGCGTGGAGCAGGTGATCCATGAAGCTGTTCAAAGTTCTTCTGTGAAGAGGAAATGATGTATCAGTGAGATCCCTCCCCCTCAGATTACTAAGAAGCTCCTCCTCTTCCTCTGAACAGGTCCAAGGGTCTCACTGCACGCTGCCACAGCAACCACGAGTCGGTCAGGTCTCTGCTGAGGACCTGACTCACCTGTCCCAGCTGGTAAGATCATCCAACCAGTCCTTTGGTTCAGTCTGTAGTCGGCTTATCCTCCGGTCTACTTAATCTGAGCTGGTCTCACAGTGAAGACAGAGACACCCATGGACATCAGTCCCACTCTCTCTCCTGGTGTCCTGCTCTGTCCTGTCCTGTCCTGTCCTGTCCTCTCTGAATAAAGGGGTCAAAGCCTGACCTGGTCTCTGTGTCTGTGTGCAGAACGACAGTAACAGTGTGAGCGTGGCGGTGCAGTGCAGACTCAACCTGCCGCCGTCCAGAGAGCTGAAGGTGACGCTCCGAGGACAACTTCAACTTCCTGCTCTGCTGGCGGTGAGTCCAGATTTTATTCTTCCAGACCGGACTCATCAACATCAAGACCGGATCAGATCCAGTCTCCTGGAGAGAGAGTCTGTTGTTGTGTTGTTGGAGCGATCACCTGATTGGCTGTGGTCCTGTTCCAGGTGAGCTTCAGGTCTTTAGAGATCCTGACGGAGGCCTCCATCCAGCTGGAAGCTTCCAGTCCGATGTTCCTCCAGGAGGACCGACCGCTCAGACAGGTAACCCTTTAAAACCCATCTCACTGACACAGGCTGACCTGACTCACCTGGTAACTCACCTGTGATGACCTGAGAGATGTTTGATGTGATTTTGAAACCTTCTTCCTCTCTGTCCTCTAAAGTCCTCATTTAAAAAAACTCTGCTGCCCCCTGCTGGTGAACACGGTCACTACACTCCGCTCTGCAGCAGGCTCCAATTATTCTCCATCAGTTAACTGATCAGAGGAGACGCTCTGATGATCACTGATGATGGATTCTCAGAGGGAGCTGTGTCTGAGTTTTCAAATGCATTTTTTAAGAAGTCAAAAAATATGTTCTATTTGATTTTAGTGTAAAACCACTAAAAATCTCCTCTAACATGATTCTCCAGGAGGAATCCTAAATCTCTCTGTCCCTGTTCATCAGTCAGACCTTAAAGTTCTTCAAGTTGTTAAAGTTATTAAAGTTGTGTAAGTTAAAGTTAAAGTCTGTGATGTGAACGAGTTTCTGTGTCTGCAGATAATCCTGGAGCTCAGGAAGGACGAGGATTACACCGTCCCCGTATGGATCATACTGGGGAGCTCACTGGGAGGCCTGCTGCTGCTGGCCTTACTGGTGCTGGCCCTGTGGAAGGTACACACACACACACACACACACACACACACACACACACACACACACACACACACACACACACAAACACACACACACACACACACACACACACAAACACACACAGAGTAACTTCCTGTGTGTCCTCCTCAGCTCGGCTTCTTCAACAGACGGCGGCGACAGGAAGAGGAGGAGCAACCTGTAGCCAATGGGAAGGCAGCAGAGGAGCTATAAGGTGCGGGCGACGATGATGCAGCGTCGGTCGATCCTCGTCAACTCTGAAAGTCCTGACATCATCATCATCATCATCATCATCATCATCACCATCATCATCATCATCATCATCATCATCATCATCATCATGACTCCTGAGTTCAGTCTGACGGAGGGGTGGAGGTCTCTCTGAGTCAGCAGACTTCAGGGATGCTGGTCTAACTAAAGAGGGGGGGCGCTTTGAAGACTAACCTGAGCTCTGACTCTAAACTCAGGACTCAGTTTTCAACAAAGAAAATAAAGTTAAAAGGATCAGTTAGACAATATTAATGATAAAGAGGAGTCATTTTTAAGATTTGTAGAGGATTTTTTTTATTTATAAGTGTTGAAAAATTCATGAAATAAATTTAAAAATAAGAATTTACATTTTTTTTTGAAGTGTAAGTAAAAAAAGAGTTCTCTTTTCATTTAAATCTCACATAAATAAAATGAATATTATTAGAGTCCAAATCTTTTTATAGATTTTTTCTCTAAAAAAATTGAATTTATCACAAAGTTTGCTCAGACTCAATGATGTTTGTCCTCAAAAAAAAAAATACATTTTTTAAAACTTAAAATTATGACTTTTTTTATTTGCTTGACTAAACACTGAAAGGTAATAATTCAACTTTGTCAGTTTTTTGAATAAAAACATTTTAAACTTTATTCAAAATATTCATAAATCTGACATTTTTAACCAAACCAAAAATTAGAGTAACATTTGTTAAAGTCAGAACTCTGGATTTTAATATTGATAAATTAAAGTGTTTTTTTTTTTTTTAACATTTTCCCTCAGTAAACTTTATTTAGAAGGTTTGTTTTTGAGTTATTTTGCACAAAAAGTCAGAGAAAAATGTTTAAAAATTAAAGACTTCTCTTTTTATTTTCTGATTTAAAAATCGACTTAAAATTATCTAAAAATGTTAAAGAGTAACCGATCGTTCACTTCTTTTTCATCTTTGGAATAAAAGTATAAATAGATTCATTTTTAAATCTAAAATCTTGATTTTTTTTTCTAAATAACTAAAATATAAAAAGACAGAATTTTTAAATTTTTTTAAAAAATATTTAAAATAATTTAAAATGGAATAAAAAAAATCAGACAGTAAAAGAAAAATAATCAAATAAAGAAAAATTAACATCCTCATTTCTGGATTTATCACAGACCCTAACTGAGGTTTTGTTTTGGTCCTGGTCCTCTTCATGTTCAGTTTGAACCGGTTTGTTGAAGACCCGGGTCAGAGAGAGAGACTGAAAGTTTAAAATGAGATGAGGTCTGACTCCAGTTCTTTGTACCCGGTCTGCATGTTTGAGCTGCTGAACTGGAAATGTTGGACTTGATGAGTTGATGAGGATCACCTGGATGCATCCGGAGCCTCCACCTGTCACTCAGGGACCCTGATGCCCCGCCCCCTTCCAATCAGACACACCCCCAATCACATGACCAGGTTCTTGTTTACCTGAAGGTTCAATCTGTAAAACCACTTACTGAACCAGAAGACCAGAATCCAAGTCACGGGGAAAAGATACCACAAACATTAAACCTAGAGAACCCAAGAGAACCTGAGACTCCCTGGGACTCCCCAAGACTCCATGAGACTCCCCGAGACTACCCGAGACTCAATGAGACTCCCTGGGACTCCCCAAGACTCCATGAGACTACCCGAGACTCAATGAGACTCCCCGAGACTCCCCAAGACTCCCCGAGACTCCCCGAGACTCCCCGAGACTCCATGAGACTCCCCGAGACTCCATGAGACTCCCCAAGACTCCCCGAGACTCCATGAGACTCCATGGGACCACTCGAGACGCTGGAGGATAAGAAAAGAAACCCAGCAGCCGACCTGAGACTACCTAAGACGTCTGATTTGATCCTGTTTGAATATTAAATGTATCCTACAACACTTCTTTGATATTCTGATTTTATATCTGAGGCACTTTTCTTGTATAAAGATAAACTTGAACTGTTTGTAAATACGTGTTGACAGATTAGAGACGGTGAGGTTACAGGTCCATGTGAGTCTGTACTGAGACGGTTTGTTCTGATGTGAGACGCCGAGGCGTGCGTCTGAAATGTTCACTTTGTGTAAATAAACCAATAAAGCCAATAAACACAGGGAGGTGTTTGAGCTGTGTTTGAGCTGTGTCTGTGGAGATATGGACTTATTTAGTTTATGTTATCAGTTACAGGAAAACAGCTTTTAATAGATGAAGTGTTTTTTCAGGTTCCCAAGCAGCAGAACAAGGACCTGGTCCAAGCTTGAACCAGCCCTGAGGGGAGGTTTTAAGCCCACAAAGCAGAGAGGGTGTCTGCCTCCTGGCATGAGAACTGAGGGCTCTTCCTCCCATACTACTTTTAGAGACATTTGGTCAAAGGAAAGTTTAAAGTCTACTCTTCAAAGTCGGTTCTTAGAACGAGGCTTTAATCTTTCTGTTGAACAAATGTCTCTAAAAGTAGTACGGGAGGTTAAGACTTTAGAAATCACAAACATGCTGTGAGACACAAGCTCAGTGTGACAGTTCCCTCGGCAGTCTAAGCCTATAGCAGCATAACTAAGACCTGGTCCAAGCCTGATCCAGCTCTAACTATAAGCTTTATCAAAAAGGAAAGTTTGAAGCCTACTCTTAAAAGTAGAGAGGGTGTCTGCCTCCCGGACCCTGACTGGTAGATGATTCCAAAGGAGAGGGGCCTGATAACTGAAGGCTCGACCTCCCATACTACTTTTAGAGACTTTAGGTACGATGAGCAGGCCTGCATGTTGGACTGTAGAGGTCTAGAGGGGGAACAGGGCACTATAAGCTCTCTGTATCGTTCCTCTGACGTCTGTAGAGGAGTCCTCTTTAGATACCTGTTCATCACAGTCCCTCTCTCCGTCTCTGGCCGCCTCCCTCCAGAGATCAAACAGGAAGAAGACGAGCGGTTCATGTGGACAGAAGACTTTTAATCTGACAGCATTCATTCATTCATTCATTCATTCGGCTGACATCTTTGAAAGTTTCTCCGCATGACGAGAATCTTTGGCTTCATTTCAGCCACAGAAACAAAATCTCCCTCAGGAGCAGAATCCGGCTCCTGCAGTGTTAAATACAAAAACAACAACCAGCACTGTGATGGCACATTATCATGGCAGCCGGACACCCTTCAAATACCTGCAGAGACACCTGCAGACACCTGCAGAGACACCTGCAGAGACACCTGCAGAGACATCTGTAATGCCCGGGCACATGGTCAATAAAAACACAGAGAGCTCTGCTGGACAGAATCACTGAGGACAGAGAGGACAGAGAGGACAGAGAGGACAGAGAGGACAGAGAGGACAGAGAGGACAGAGAGGACAGAGACAGTTTCAAACCCTGAAAACTCAAACGCTGCGTTGATCTCCTCCTCCTGATGTGATCTGGATCTTTGGAGGAAACAGAGTTTGTTTTTGACGATCTATCAGGTGTTTTTTGGCGTCTCTGAAGTTCTGATTTATCGTGTTTGTTTTCCAGACTTCAGTAAAGACCTGAACATTAAACTCCAGGGACAAAGTCTGCTGCTTTAGAGGAAGACAAACTCTGAGAATGAAGTTTGAACGGACTGAGAAATATGTTTAGAAAAGGGATTTAATTTAGGAGTGCACTTCGATCATCTCTCTCTGAGGCGGAGGAGGACGAACATTCACTCCAGAGACCACTTTTCAAACTTCTCTTTGTCTCTGACTTTAAATGGAGCGTCTCTGAATGGACAGACTGAAGCAGGATGATCGATGGAGCTGATTGGAGCTTTAGGAAACAGTGACTCTCTGATCGATGAAAAGCACTCAGTGTAAACATCTGAGAACAAAGCTCTGCAGAGTCTCTGAACACGCCGTCAGACTGAGAGGGAGTGTAATGATCCTGATCTGTGTGTCTCACAGCGAGGGGAGCGGATCCTGTGAGGAGGTAAACCCAGATAATGAACCTCCCGTGAAGACGCTCCCCTCGTCTCAGAGAGAGAGAGCGAGGCGGCGCTTTGTTTCCAGCTAATCGTCCCTCAGAGGAGCCGCTAATCCTCCAGACTCACACACCAAGAGATCAACTGATGCTCTGCTCCATGGACAGATTACAGAGTGTCGTCTTCACTCACTGAGCAGAGAGCTGAACCTGTGTGGACCTGGTTCAGGACTCTTCAGGACCTTTAACCTGAAACATACTCTACATAAAGAGGGGCATTTCTTCCAGGATTCAAAAACTAAAAGATGAATCTGTGCAGACGAGGATCAGGACCAGGAGAGAGGCTGTCTCACTGCAGATAAAGAATCTGAAACCTTTAGAGTAAAGTCAGACGCAGATGTTCGTTTGCATAAAAAATACAACTGAGAATCTGAACTCTGAGTTTAAACTTAAAAGCCACAAATCTGAGATCACACTCAAAAACAGGACTTCAAGAAGGTCTCCCTCATGATCCTGATCCTCTTCTGCACGTCCAAAACTTCTAACCTTTAAACTTGTCTCTGTTTGAACATTCAGAGTCTCTCTGTCTCTGTCCTCACATCTTAAAAACCTCAATTCAAATATGAGCAACTTTAAAAAGAAAGAAACACAAAAACATGACACAGAAATATTAAGGGCCTGTGTCCATCAGCAGCGTTTCTGCACTGTTAGGGCCTGTGTCCATCAGCAGCGTTTCTGCACTGTTAGGGCCTGTGTCGTCTTTACTCGATGGGCAGAGAGCTGAACCTGTGTGGACCTGGTTCAGGACTCTTCAGGACCTTTAACCTGAAACATACTCTACATAAAGAGAGAGTGTGTTTTATTTCTTCCAGGATTAAAAAACTAAAAGATGAATCTGTGCAGACGAGGATCAGGACCAGGAGAGAGGAGGTCTCACTGCAGATAAAGAATCTGAAACCTTTAATAAAGTCAGACGCAGATGTTTGTTTTCATAAAACATACAAATGAATTCATAGATTAAAGTCTGTGATCAAACTCGTCATGTATCAGAGAAGAATCAGAGAATGAGCCGTCTGAGAATCTGAAGATTAGGAGTCAGAGACCAAATTCAAAAAGGTCTCACTCGTGACCCTGATCCTTTTCTGCACATCAAACTTTAAACTTGTCTCTGTTTGAACATTCAGAGTCTCTCTGCCTCTGTCCTCAGATCTTAAAAACCTAAATTTAAATACGAGAAACTTTAAAAAGAAAAAAAAACACAAAAACATGAGACAGAAATATTAAGGGCCTGTGTCCATCAGCAGCGTTTCTGCACTGTTAGGGCCTGTTTCCACTTAAACTAATGCAGGTCTGAGTTTTCAGCGCTCCAGTGTCGCCTCTTTTTCTGTGGTGTTCAATTTTTGGGACAAAACGGACGCCAGAATCGAGACGGGGCGGGACTTCTGGAGGTCCAAATGAAGGTCAAAGTCACCAGAAGCTGTGACTTGATTTCTATCGACTGTTTTTAACATTTTCTTAGTGAAATTCCCAGAGCATTTTAAACTTTTAAGACTTCTACTGAGGGAAGCAGCAACAACATTCATCACCTTGTGCTCTGAAACTGAGGTCCAGGGTGCTGCAGCACCCTGGACCTCAGTTTCAGAGCACATGGTTAAAACACGGTCAGTGGACACAGGCCCTTAAATTCATAAATCTGCTTTGAGAAAAGAACTCTACACGGCCTGGAGGATAAAGACACCCAGAGGAGACTCTTACAGTTAAAGAGGGCTTAAATTTAGAGATTTCTTTTGTGTATTTCTCTCTCAGTGAGATGAAACTTAAGAGGCGTGTTTTTAAAAAGTTTTCTTGATGAAATCTCAGAAAGTTTGAACTGAAAAAGTCCTTTTCAGTCCGATACTGTATTCTGTCGCTTTAAGACTAAGAAGTGAGGAGGACTGATGAGGGTGTGTTCAGACCGAGGGCCATGTAGAGAAGTTTTCACTTATAAATTCATCTTCACCAAAAACCTGAACCCTTAAAAAGGTTCAAATAAAAAGGTTTATTTTGATTCTGTCCAGCAGGCGGATCATCGTCACTCTCTCTCCTCTCGTACAGTCAAATAAAAACCAGTGAACCATCGTTAAAAACAATCAGAGGATCTGAGATGTGAGTGCATGGAAGCAGGCGAGGTCGGTTTGTCTGTTGGCGTCTCACTCATTCACTCTCTCTCTCTCTCTCTCTCCTCGTCTCTCACTCACTCGTTCACTCACTCAGTGGAATCACAGCAACATGGCGGCTCCCCCGGCGAGGAGATAAGGCAAATCAAGAAGCAGCGCGGTGATGATGTCCTTCCTGTGGTCTGTCTCTGCTGGTTCTCAGCGGTTAATACTTAAATACAAAACAACTTTTTTATAAAAAAGCTCAAAAACGTCTCGTGCTGAACGCCTCAGTGGAACGTCGCTGCAGAACGTCGCTGCAGAACGTCGCTGCAGAACGCCGCTGCAGAACGTCGCTGCAGAACGCCGCTGCAGAACGTCGCTGCAGAACGTCGCTGCAGAACGTCGCTGCAGAACGCCGCTGCAGAACGTCGCTGCAGAACGTCGCTGCAGAACGTCAGCACCGTTTGAATTTGTTAGAAAATTAGAAGAATTTCTCTAAAAGGTCAAAGTTCACGCCCTCTCGGTCCGTTCAGTGAAACTCCACGAACTCCTCCAGGGTCTTGGGGATCTGGTTCCTGTAGGTGATCTGGTGCTGGCGCACGGCGCGCGCCGCCAGGCACTTTAAACTCATCTTCATCTGCGTCTTCAGCAGGATCTCCGACACGCCCGTGGTGCTCTTGTCCAGCGGCGTCTTCTTCTGCTTGTTGGTCATGTCCGTGTGGGCGCCGGCCTCCACCAGGTTGATGATGATGGCGTGCAGCGTGAG
Organism: Notolabrus celidotus; assembly: GCF_009762535.1. Lineage (NCBI taxonomy): Eukaryota > Metazoa > Chordata > Actinopteri > Labriformes > Labridae > Notolabrus > Notolabrus celidotus. The sequence goes on along the minus strand of NW_023260230.1, from coordinate 10,283 downwards.
GAAGTCGCTGATTGGCCGGTTGTACTGGACGATGACGTGCAGCGGAGTGTTCCCCTCGTGGTCGACGGCGTTGACCTGCGCGCCGCAGTCCAGCAGCAGCTTGGTGACCTGAGCGCTCGGGAAGCTGCAGACGTCGTTGGTGTGGAAGTCGTCCACCGGCGTGCTGGAGCTGATGGCGAGGTGCAGCAGGGAGGAGCCTTCGCGGGAGCGCGGGTCCAGCTGGATCAGGTTGTAGATGTGCTTGTTGATGCGGGCGCGCTCTTCGTCGCTGCAGGTGGTCTTGGTGGAGATGCAGGCCAGGTACAGGAAGGTGAAGATGTTGGACTCGTAGTTGTCCAGGGCCTGAGGCAGCTCGGACTCCGTCGCCGTGTCGACCCGAGACATGCTCCTCTGGATCTCCACCACGCTGCAGCTCAAGACCTGCTCCACGGCGTGGGCCAGGACCTGCTCCTTCAGGTGGACCATCTGAGAGAACACCTGGGCGAAGCGCAGCAGGTCTTTGTGCGTGTTCCTGTTCCCTTTCTGGCGCAGACGCAGCGCGTGGAGCCACAGCTTGATGCACTGTTCAAACTCCATGTTGTCCGCGTAGACGGCGCCGCGGTAGATGATGGGGTGCGACACGTCGATATTGTCCGAGCCCAGGATTCTCTCCCGGATCATCAGGCCCTCCATGTGAAGGGCGTCCCGGTCCACTCGGATGACCTCTAGTTCATGAGGCGTCCGACACTCGCAGCGCCCCCCGTAGGCCTCGATGGGCGGCAGCAGCTCCTTGGCGATGATGTTCTCGAGGTCGCGGTAGCGCTCCATCATGGCCATGTGCAGGTACTGATACGTCCGCTGGATGTCGTAGTTCTCCCGGTCGTTGGCGAAAGACGCTCCGAGCAGCTCCAGCGCCTCGATGCGGCTGGGCGGGTCACAGTCGGCGTGCGCCAGCAGCAGCTCCACCACGTCGGCTTTGCAGCTCTCTGCCGCCACCTTCAGGGGAGTCATGCCGTGTCCGTTCACCACCATGGCCGCCTGAGAGCGCACCAGCTCCGTCACGATCTCCAGGTGACCCGCCTCGGCCGCAAAGTGCAGCGCGGTGGCCCCGCAGTGGGCTTTGGCGTTAGGGTCCGCCCCCTGCTCCAGCAGGAACTTGACCACGTCCGTGTGGCCTTTGTACGCGGCGATCATCAGACAGGTGTTGTTGTACTTGTTGGTGATGCTGATGTCGGCGCTGTTCTCCACCAGGTAGCGGACGATGTCCAGGCGCCCGTCGAAGCAGGCGGCCCGTAGGGGGGTGGAGTTAGTGATGGTGGTGTGGTTGACGTTGGCGTGGTGAGTCACAAGCAGGCGCACCACCTCAAAGTGCCCCGCCCCCGCCGCACACCACAGCGCCGTGGCCCCGTCGATGACGTAGCTGCAGAGAGGAGACAGTTTCAGGAAGTGAAGCAACAACAATATAAAACATCCGTTCTTCAGTTAGAGGTCAAAGGTCACGCCACTTTGAGTGTAGGGTTTAACACGTTGGACCACAAAGACATGAAGCTAAGCTCAGCATCTCAAAGTTCTGCTGCTGAATCTTACAGTTTAGATTTAATGAATATTTTTACATTGTATGAGAAGATACAAATTCAATCTTTATTGATCAATAAAACATGGAGCTGTTAGTAATGAGTAGCTCATGGATGGACTGTAATCCTCGTTTATGATCCTCATAAACTCCTGTCATGTGTTCAGAGCAGAGACGGAGCAGAGACGGGTCAGAGACGGGGCAGAGACGGGTCAGAGACAGGGCAGAGACGGAGCAGAGATGGGTCAGAGACGGGGCAGAGACGGGGCAGAGACGGGGCAGAGACGGGGCAGAGACAGAGCAGAGACGGGTCAGAGACAGGGCAGAGACGGGGCAGAGACGGGTCCGAGACAGGGCAGAGACGGAGCAGAGATGGGTCAGAGACAGGGCAGAGACGGGTCAGAGACGGGGCAGAGACAGGGCAGAGACGGGGCAGAGACGGGGAAGAGACAGGGCAGAGACGGATCAGAGACAGAGCAGAGACGGGTCAGAGACGGGCAGAGACAGGGCAGAGACAGGGCAGAGACGGGGCAGAGACGGGGCAGAGACAGGGCAGAGACGGGGAAGAGACAGGGCAGAGACGGGTCAGAGACAGAGCAGAGACGGGTCAGAGACGGAGCAGAGACGGGTCAGAGATGGGTCAGAGACGGAGCAGAGACGGGTCAGAGACGGAGCAGAGACGGGTCAGAGACGGGTCAGAGACGGAGCAGAGACGGGTCAGAGACGGGTCAGAGATGGGTCAGAGACGGAGCAGAGACGGGTCAGAGACGGGTCAGAGATGGGTCAGAGACGGAGCAGAGATGGGTCAGAGACGGAGCACAGATGGGTCAGAGACGGGTCAGAGATGGGTCAGAGATGGGTCAGAGATGGGTCAGAGACGGAGCAGAGACGGGTCAGAGACAGAGCAGAGACGAGGCAGAGACAGAGCAGAGACGGGGCAGAGACGGGTCAGAGATGGGTCAGAGACGGAGCAGAGACGGGTCAGAGACGGGTCAGAGACAGAGCAGAGACGAGGCAGAGACAGAGCAGAGACGGGGCAGAGACAGAGCAGAGACGGGGCAGAGACGGGTCAGAGATGGGTCAGAGACGGAGCAGAGATGGGTCAGAGACGGAGCAGATATGGGTCAGAGACTGAGCAGAGACGGGTCAGAGACGGGTCAGAGACAGAGCAGAGACGGGTCAGAGACAGAGCAGAGACGGGTCAGAGACAGAGCAGAGACGGGGCAGAGACAGAGCAGAGACGGGGCAGAGACGGGTCAGAGATGGGTCAGAGACGGGTCAGAGATGGGTCAGAGACTGAGCAGAGACGGGTCAGAGACGGGTCAGATCTCCTCTTTAGTAAATCAGGATTTTATTCTTCTGATTATTTTCCTGAAACTTAAAGAAATAAAGAAATAAAGAATCTTCTTCTTCTTCTTCGTTCAGATTTTAAAGAACCTGTCGTATCACCTCACCGCCCTGTGACATCACCAGGTGGGCGTGGCCACCTGGACAAACAGGTTGGTAGTTTCAGGTCACAGATCTGAACAGGGGCCGGTTTCTCTTGTTCTAATGAGTCTCATCAGGGAGAGAGTGGAACTAACTCTGAGTCCTGTAACCCAGGGGTCATTACACTTTCTATTCTCAAGGTTTCATTTCAAGTTTAACTAATATTTGTGTTGATTTTTATAACTGGGTAAAATGTTTTATTTTAAGATAATTAAAAACAAAAAACATTCTGGAAGAAATCTCACGACCCCCCATTTGTGTCTTGTGACCCCCCTGGGGGTCCCGACCCACACTTTGTAACCTGTGATCACTTTAACAGATTCAGATGTTTTCCCTGGAACTCTCAGGATAAAGAAACAGTCTCAGGTCAGGTTGGGCGAGTCAGTAATGTCATTGTTTAACGCTGACGGCTCCATTTATCCGCCTCACACGCCTTCACCTTTACGCCGCCATGATGTCAGAGCTCCTCCCCCCTCCTCTGGAGACACGCCCTCTCTCTGCTCTCAGTTTCATTTCTGTGCTCTTCAGATCTGTGCGGTTTCAGGAGTCGTGTTTTAAACTACTTCAGGAACTTCTGACAGATCTTACCGTCCTGATCAGATTCAAGTCTCCATATTTCCCACATTAAATCCTAATTTAATTCACACTACACTGTGTTTAAACATCATGCTGTGTTGCTGCATCCCTGCTCATAAAACACATTATATATTATTTTAATTATTAAATTCTGCTTTTTAATCTGCTCTGTGCTCAGAATACATCAAATTTGCTTGAATATCACAAGTTTTAATTTCTGATTTTATTGATTTGAATTGTTTTTGATTTGATATTTAAACTGCTCTAACTTTTTTAGTTTCTTGATTACTTTTAGGTGATTTTATGTCAAACTCTCACCGTACACCACGTAATGTATAAATTGCATGTTTCATTCTTGTGTTTTCTCCCTGCTCCTCTCTCTCCTTCTCTTATTTATCTGAACCTGTCTGATTTTATTTGTATGAATTCTAATGAAAAAACAAACTTAAGACCTCTCTTTGTAGTCTCACTTTTAACTGAGTTTATTATTATTTCATTTATTTATTTAATATAATATACTCTCTTTTTAAATTATTATAGATACATATATATTATGTATTCACTTAATTTAAATGTATTTTTTCACTGTTTCATTATTTCTTTAATTGTATATTTGGTCTTTTCTTCTTACCTTCTTTTTTATTTATTTTTTTGTATGTGCTCGATCAGAAAGCAAACTCAGACCTATATGTTTAGTCTCACCTTCACCTGATATTTATTCTCTCCTCTTATTCACATCTGGTTCAAATGTTTTATTTTCAATTATTATAAATACATATATATTATTTATTCACTTTATTTAATGTATTTAAATGTATATGTATTTTTTGAGACTGTTTAATTATTTGTTTGATCTTCTTACCTTTATATAGATTTTATTTTTTAATACTATCATTTTTATTGTTCCAGTGTTTTTTATGGATTAACTCAGTAATTTAATATTTTATTCCTGTATTAACTTGTAGTTTCACAACTTATTCTCTTTTACTGGTTTAATATTTTGTCAGTTTCTTATTTCCTCCAGTGTTTCCTCAGTTTCTCAGCAGCTTCTTTATTTATAACATGTTTTATTACCTTGAATATTTAGTGTCAGGTGGGGTTGGTGGAGTCCTGCTGTATGTATCATTTACTTTATTTAATATTATTATTATAATAATAATTATTATTACTTTAATATAAAAACTTCATGTTACCTTGTTATTGTATTAAAGTGCTGTATGTATAAACTGTGATTAATTGATATTGTTGTTAATTGATCTCCAGTCTCCCTCTGAGGATCCCTGATCCTTTATGGTCTAGTATCTGAGTCAGCTCTTACCCGTCAAACCGCACCGTGCCGGTCTGCTCCGTGTCCACCCTGTAGTGGTCCAGGAGGAGCCGGACCACCTTGTCGTGTCCGTTCCGGGCTGCGATGATCAGGGGGGTGGACCTCTGCCCGGACAGGACCGTCACATAGCTCAGCAGGGACCGGGTCTCTCCCTCCGAGTGGTTCAGCAGCAGCGCGGCCAGGGTCAGGACTCGGCCCTCACTGGCTGCCTTGTACACGTACCCGGCCAGAGACTCCATCTGAGCCCGACAGGGGGGCCCACAGGGGGACCGACAGGGGGACCGACAGGTAGTCCGACAGGTAGCCAGGACCTGCGCTTTCTTCGTAACCCGCAGAGTCCAATCCTCCAGAGCGAGCCCCCTCCCATTAAAAAGTCCAGCCCGGCTCCAGGTCACACATGAAACGGGTCGGCTCTCCGTGCTGGTTCCGGGTTACCTGGGACACCTGTCCGGCTCTGAGCGCGTGCAGCTCCTGGTTTCAGGCGTCAGCTGGGCGAGCTAGCCGGTTAGCCCGGTGCTAACATGAGCTAACTGTCCTGAAACAGAGCTAGCCGGTTAGCCCGGTGCTAACGTGAGCTAACTGTCCTGAAACAGAGCTAGCCGGTTAGCCCGGTGCTAACGTGAGCTAACTGTCCTGAAAGGTTAGCCCTGTGCTAACATAAGCTAACTGTCCTGTAAGGTTAGCCCTGTGCTAACATAAGCTAACTGTTCTGTAAGGTTAGCCCTGTGCTAACATAAGCTAACTGTTCTGTAAGGTTAGCCCTGTGCTAACATAAGCTAACAGTCCTGAAACTCTGTGAGTTTAAAGTTTAAAGATTAAAGAGGATCCGGTTCCTCTCTGTGAGCTGCTCACACTCAGCTCCAGGTTCAGTCTCTCCTTGAGACTCCAACACGAACAGCAGTTTGAAAACAATCAGCACTTTCACCTTTTGCTATCTAGTCATTTGCCGGAAGTTCCAGTTCTGCACACAAATACGTCCGACTGGAACTACCGCCATCTGATATGTGTTCCGATGTCGTCGTGTTTGGAAAAAAAAAGGGAGGACGGTTAGTTTCGATTTTTAATAAATGTAACCTGCGATCAGAAATCTAGAAAAGGGGAATACAGTCCTTTACAGGTTATTAGATAAATGAAGGATGCCTTATTGATGCATTTTATTGAGCTGAAAGGTGAAGGAGAGTCGATTAAACGCTGTTCTGAACTTGTAGTTTATTTTAAAACATATCTTTTATTTTCAAGAAGCTGAATACCTCACCCATTGCTTTGTTAATTAATTAAATACTTTTAAAATGATAAATACGACATATGCAAAGTTGTCAGTAAAAAATATTGTACATTTCCTGAGTTAAATTTTTTTATTTTGTAAATTCCACTCATAATCACTCTGTTTAGTCTTTTTATAAGTGCCCACACAACTTTCGTGTACTTTTGATGTTCTCTTTTCTTACTTTTTCCCCCTAATAAACTCTGAAAATATTTAAAATTGCTTCTCCTCTGACAATTTATCATGCATCAAATGATTGGAGCAATGAGACAGACTATTATATATGGATTAAACTAATATGACATGATCAGGTTGTCACTGGTGTTGCTTTTATTGTTGTGAATTCTATTCTGTTATTTGGCTTTGATCAGTCAGAAGCATTCCATTCAATTCTATTCTCCTTTGATGTGTTCCATTCTGTTCTATTCTCCTTTGATCTGTTTCATTCTATTCTCCTTTGATGTGTTTCATTCTATTCTCCTTTGATGTGTTTCATTCTATTCTCCTTTGATCTGTTTCATTCTAGTCTCCTTTGATGTGTTCCATTCTGTTCTATATTCCTTTTATGTGTTTCATTCTATTCTATTCTCCTTTGATGTGTTCCATTCAATTCTATTCTCCTTTGATGTGTTCCGTTCTGTTCTATTCTCCTTTGATGTGTTCCATTCCATTCTATTCTCCTTTGATGTGTTCCATTCCATTCTATTCTCCTTTGATGTGTTCCATTTTATTCTATTCTCCTTTGATGTGTTCCATTCTATTCTCCTTTGATGTGTTTCATTCTATTCTCCTTTGATCTGTTTCATTCTATTCTCCTTTGATGTGTTTCATTCTATTCTCCTTTGATCTGTTTCATTCTAGTCTCCTTTGATGTGTTCCATTCTGTTCTATTCTCCTTTGATGTGTTCCATTCTATTCTATTCTCCTTTGATGTGTTCCATTTTATTCTATTCTCCTTTGATGTGTTCCATTCTATTCTCCTTTTATGTGTTTCATTCTATTCTCCTTTGATCTGTTTCATTCTATTCTCCTTTGATGTGTTCCATTCTATTCTCCTTTGATCTGTTTCATTCTATTCTCCTTTGATGTGTTCCATTCTGTTCTATTCTCCTTTGATGTGTTCCATTCTATTCTCCTTTGATGTGTTTCATTCTATTCTCCTTTGATGTGTTCTATTATATTCTCCTTTGATGTGTTCCATTCTGTTCTATTCTCCTTTGATGTGTTTCATTCTATTCTGCTTTGATCTGTTTCATTCTATTCTCCTTTGATCTGTTCCATTCTGGTCCATTCAGTTCCGTTCTAATGTTTTTCCAGAGCGTATTTTCTCACCCTGAGATTTTTAGGAGCTCAGAATACGAACACTGGAGTACAGCACCTTCAAACTGTGCTTGAGTCCAGATCAGGTGTGAACGTGCAGCGTCTCTTTCAGGATGACGTTTCTCTTTCAGCTCTCGTTTTGTTTTTTCTTTCAATGAAACTCAAATCCGTTCATGCTTTCTCTGCTGCCCCCCCTCCCCCGGCTGCACCTGAGTTCATCTGACACCAGATCAGATTAATGCCGCCTAATCAAAAATCTGGGAGGTTTATACAGATTACAGGATTATCTGCTGCTACTGGATCAACCTGCACAGAGTTGGGGGGTGAAAGTACTCTGCTTTGTTTGAGTCCACTGAGAGGACCAGGTTCAAACTGAAGCTATGAAGAAGGAACAGTCTAGAGGACACACCTGAGGAGAAGCTAAGTACATGATCCTGCAGCTGATTGAACTTCACTTTAAGATAAGAGACAGAATATTAGGATCTGGAGAGAAGGATGCAGCCGCCCACCCGGAGGAGACAGAACTCTGCTCTGCAGGCAGCATCTGTCATGAGCAGGTTCGTCACGTTCAGTTTTCATAATTAGTTCTTAGACTTATCTCACCGCTCAGTGATCTCTAAACATCAGCACACTCTGCTTCACTTTACTGTTTGTTTCTGTCACATTTTAAGAAAGTTTGCATCAATTTTTCACTTTTGTTTGATCTCATGAGACGGAGAGAGAGGGAGAGAGAGAGAGTGTGTGTGTGTGTGAGAGAGAGAGAGAGAGAGAGGGAGAGAGAGAGAGTGTGTGTGAGAGAGAGAGAGGGAGAGAGAGAGAGAGTGTGTGTGTGAGAGAGAGAGAGAGAGGGAGAGAGGGAGAGAGAGAGTGTGTGTGAGAGAGAGAGAGGGAGAGAGAGAGAGTGTGTGTGTGTGAGAGAGAAGGAGACTAACAGAGAGAGAGAGAGGGAGAGAGAGAGAGAGTGTGTGTGTCTGTGTGTGTGAGAGAGAGGAGAGAGAGAGAGAGAGAGAGAGAGAGAGAGAGAGAGAGAGAGAGAGAGAGAGAGAGAGAGAAGCGGGTTATTGTGTGACATGAATGTTTAGTTGGGATATAATTGTAAAATGCAGTAACATGAAACAACCATGTGGCGCAGCAGTGAGCATCCTCCTCTGCTTTAGATAAAGTTACTGAGTTTTGAATCTCAGTCCGTTGGGTTTAGAAGACTTTGAAGGACTGAAACTTTGACTTTACTGAGAGTTGTTGGAGCAGGAATCAAAATAAAACCAGTAATTTGACTGAACTCTCAAAAACAAACTAGTCTAGGTGGAGGTGGAGCAGGAGCTCCTGAGATCTGGAAGGTTAAGTGACTGTATGTATGATTGTAGTGAGGAGTCTTTGTAGAGAGAAGTGAGACTCGTATTCCATCCTTCAAGTAATCCAGCGTCTCTCGTACATCTGGGTCGGGTTGTGGAGGCAGCAGAGAATCCCTCTCCTCACCTCCAGGGCAGTTCTGGGACACTCCCAGGTCAGATAGGATATATAATCCCTCCAGGGAGCTCTGGATCATGGTGTCTTTTCCCAGCTGGAGGGTCTGAACCAGATATCAGACCAACTCCAACTGGTTCCTTTTTGTTTGAAGGAGTAGCGGGTCCACCATGAGCTCCTGACCCGGTCTCTCTCTCTCTCTCTCTCTCTCTCTCTCTCTCTCTCTCTCTCTCTCCATCACATCTGTTCTGCAGCAGGTCGGGTTGTTCTGCAGAGATGGACTCGGTTCTGTCCTCTAAGCCTCGGTTCCACCTGGACCTCTGGCTCTGCTTCACCCTCCAGAGCTGGATCCTGGATGTGGGTCGGTCTCTTGTGACGGTAACTAGCCGACAGCTGGAGGAACATGGTGTTATGATGAATCTTTAATGTCTTTAATGAAGCAGGATTTATGTTTAGGGAGGGAAGATTCAGTTTTGATGTTGTTAATTAAAGATTCAGAATCAGACTGAGGCTTCTGGTCAGTGTTTGTCTTCTTTGTGTTGAGTTGTGTTGACTCTGGCGCCCCCTGTGGACAAAGTGGTGCAGCATTATTAGAAACAATCCATCATGTCCTAATGAAACACTTCTCACAGTGTCTTTAAGAGAGAAATGAAACCTGCTTCCTGCTGTCCCTCTCCAGCTGGTCCTCCCAGCAGACTGGATTCCTCTGACCCGTCCAGGTGTCCCAGAATACCTGCACCTCCTGTACACCCTCAGCTCCCCGCTCCTCCTGCTGAAGGTACCTGAGACATGAGGACTCATTCTGCTCTAAACACTGAAATCTGCCCTTCAGATCCAAGTGTGTTTTTTCTCTGCAGATGCTTGAGCGCAGCCCCAGGAAGCCGCCCCGCCTCGCAGTCCACCTCGGCATCATCTCCATCGTCACGGGAACCAGCCTCCACCTGGTGGCCGACGCCATCACCCGACGCCTCCTTCTGATTGGCTACCAGCTGCACCTGTCGGTCAGAGAGAATCCAGTGATGCAGAACGTCACACCCTCCTCACTGGTAGGTTCAACATCAGAAACTCTACGGTTAGGGTCTGGACTAGGGTTAGGGTTAGGGTTAGGGTTAGGACTAGGGTTAGGACTAGGGTTAGGGTAAGGGTTAGGGTTAGGACTAGGGTTAGGGTTAGGACTAGGGTTAGGGTTAGGACTAGGGTTAGGGTTAGGACTAGGGTTAGGACTAGGGTTAGGGTAAGGGTTAGGGTTAGGACTAGGGTTAGGGTTAGGACTAGGGTTAGTGTAGGGTTTA
>NW_023260229.1:22500-27443 GCF_009762535.1 Notolabrus celidotus | reverse complement strand
TTCTCCAAAACAACATCTATACTTCCTTAAATACTGCCGAGTATTCTTTCAGTACTAACTCTTTACTCTCTGAATCACACCTCTCTTTACACCGCTCATTATTTTATATAAACAGAAACATCTACTGCTCACTCATACAGTCACCCTGTTATACTACTGTATATACTCTAAACTCTATACTCTAAACTCTAAACTCTAAACTCTATACTCTAAACTCTAAACTCTAAACTCTATACTCTAAACTCTATACACTAAACTCTAAACTCTAAACTCTAAACTCTATACTCTAAACTCTAAACTCTAAACTCTAAACTCTAAACTCTATACTCTGAACTCTAAACTCTATACTCTAAACTCTAAACTCTAAACTCTATACTCTAAACTCTAAACTCTATACTCTAAACTCTAAACTCTAAACTCTATACTCTAAACTCTAAACTCTAAACTCTATACTCTAAACTCTAAACTCTAAACTCTATACTCTAAACTCTAAAATCTATACTCTATACTCTAAACTCTAAACTCTAAACTCTATACTCTAAACTCTAAACTCTAAACTCTAAACTCTATACTCTGAACTCTAAACTCTATACTCTAAACTCTAAACTCTAAACTCTATACTCTAAACTCTAAACTCTATACTCTAAACTCTAAACTCTAAACTCTATACTCTAAACTCTAAACTCTATACTCTAAACTCTAAACTCTATACTCTAAACTCTATACTCTAAACTCTAAACTCTAAACTCTATACTCTAAACTCTAAACTCTAAACTCTATACTCTAAACTCTATACTCTAAACTCTAAACTCTAAACTCTATACTCTATACTCTAAACTCTAAACTCTATACTCTAAACTCTAAACTCTATACTCTAAACTCTATACTCTAAACTCTATACTCTAAACTCTAAACTCTAAACTCTATACTCTAAACTCTAAACTCTAAACTCTATACTCTATACTCTATACTATATACTCTAAACTCTATACTCTATACTATATACTCTAAACTCTATACTCTATACTCTAAACTCTAAACTCTATACTCTAAACTCTATACTCTATACTCTAAACTCTAAACTCTAAACTCTATACTCTAAACTCTATACTCTAAACTCTATACTGTAAACTCTAAACTCTTTACTCTATACTCTGAACTCTAAACACTAAACTCTATACTATATACTCTAAACTCTATACTCTAAATTCTATACTCTAAACTCTTTTCTCTAAACTCTATACTATATACTCTAAACTCTATACTATATACTCTAAACTCTAAACTCTATACTCTATACTCTAAACTCTAAACTCTAAACTCTATACTCTAAACTCTATACTCTAAACTCTATACTGTAAACTCTATACTCTAAACTCTATACTCTATACTCTGAACAATATACTCTAAACTCTATACTCTATACTATATACTCTAAACTCTATACTCTATACTCTAAACTCTATACTCTATGCTCTGAACGCTATACTCTAAACTCTATACTATATACTCTAAACTCTATACTCTATACTCAATACTCTAAACTCTATACTCTATACTCTAAACTCTATACTATATACTCTAAACTCTATACTCTAAACTCTATACTCTAAACTCTATACTCTATACTCTATACTCTGAACAATATACTCTATACTCTATACTCTAAACTCTATACTATATACTCTAAACTCTATACTCTAAACTCTATACTCTATACTCTATACTCTGAACAATATACTCTATACTCTAAACTCTATACTCTAAACTCTGAACTCTATACTATATACTCTAAACTCTATACTCTAAACTCTGTACTCTATACTCTAAACTCTGAACAATATACTCTAAACTCTATACTCTATACTCCCTACTCTAAACTCTATACTCTAAACTCTAAACTCTATACTCTATGCTCTAAACTCTAAACTCTAAACTTTATACTCTAAACTCTATACTCTAAACTCTATACTCTAAACTCTATACTGTAAACTCTATACTCTAAACTCTATACTCAATACTCTGAACAACATACTCTAAACTCTATACTCTATACTCTAAACTCTATACTCTAAACTCTATACTCTATACTCTAAACTCTATACTCTATACTCTAAACTCTAAACTCTATACTCTGAACTCTAAACTCTATACTCTTTACTCTAAACTCTATATTCTAAACTCTATACTGTAAACTCTATAATCTAAACTCTATACTCTATACTCTAAACTCTATACTCTATACTCTAAACTCTATACTCTATACTCTGAACGCTATACTCTAAACTCTATACTATATACTCTAAACTCTATACTCTATACTCAATACTCTAAACTCTATACTCTATACTCTAAACTCTATACTATATACTCTAAACTCTATACTCTAAACTCTATACTCTATACTCTATACTCTGAACAATAAACTCTATACTCTAAACTCTACTCTAAACTCTTAACTCTATACTATATACTCTAAACTCTATACTCTAAACTCTATACTCTATACTCTATACTCTGAACAATATACTCTATACTCTATACTCTAAACTCTATACTATATACTCTAAACTCTATACTCTAAACTCTATACTCTATACTCTATACTCTGAACAATATACTCTATACTCTAAACTCTATACTCTAAACTCTGAACTCTATACTATATACTCTAAACTCTATACTCTAAACTCTATACTCTATACTCTAAACTCTGAACAATATACTCTAAACTCTATACTCTATACTCTTTACTCTAAACTCTATACTATATACACTAAACTCTAAACTCTACACTCTAAACTCTATACTCTATACTCTATACTCTAAACTCTAAACTCTAAACTCTATACTCTATACTCTAAACTCTATACTATATACTCTAAACTCTATACTATATACCCTAAACTCTAAACTCTATACTATATACTTTAAACTCTATACTCTAAACTCTATACTATATACTCTGAACAATATACTCTAAACTCTATACTCTATACTCTAAACTCTTAACAATATACTCTAAACTCTATACTCTATACTCTATACTCTAAACTCTATACTATATACACTAAACTCTAAACTCTACACTCTAAACTCTATACTCAATACTCTATACTCTAAACTCTAAACTCTAAACTCTATACTCTATACTCTAAACTCTATACTATATACTCTAAACTCTATACTATATACCCTAAACTCTAAACTCTATACTATATACTTTAAACTCTATACTCTAAACTCTATACTATATACTCTGAACAATATACTCTAAACTCTATACTCTATACTATATACTCTAAACTCTATACTCTAAACTCTATACTTTATACTCTAAACTCTATACTCTAAACTCTAAACTCTATACTCTATACTCTAAACTCTAAACTCTAAACTCTATACTCTAAACTCTATACTCTAAACTCTATACTCTAAACTCTATACTGTAAACTCTATACTCTAATCTCTATACTCTAAACTCTAAACTCTATACTCTAAACTCTAAACTCTATACTCTAAACTCTAAACTCTATACTCTAAACTCTAAACTCTATACTCTAAACTCTAAACTCTATACTCTATACTCTAAACTCTAAACTCTAAACTCTATACTCTATACTCTAAACTCTAAACTCTATACTCTAAACTCTAAACTCTATACTCTAAACTCTAAACTCTATACTCTAAACTCTAAACTCTATACTCTAAACTCTAAACTCTATACTCTATACTCTAAACTCTAAACTCTAAACTCTAAACTCTATACTCTAAACTCTATACTCTAAACTCTATACTCTAAACACTATACTGTAAACTCTATACTCTAAACTCTATACTATATACTTTAAACTCTATACTCTAAACTCTATACTATATACTCTGAACAATATACTCTAAACTCTATACTCTATACTATATACTCTAAACTCTATACTCTAAACTCTATACTTTATACTCTAAACTCTATACTCTAAACTCTAAACTCTATACTATATACTCTAAACTCTATACTCTAAACTCTATACTCTATACTCTAAACTCTATACTCTATACTCTAAACTCTAAACTCTATACTCTATACTCTATACTCTGAACTCTAAACTCTATACTCTATACTCTAAACTCTATACTCTATACTCAATACTCTAAACTCTATACTCTATACTCTAAACTCTATACTATATACTCTAACAGCTCTATACTCTAAACTCTATACTCTATACTCTATACTCTGAACAATATACTCTATACTCTAAACTCTATACTCTAAACTCTTAACTCTATACTATATACTCTAAACTCTATACTCTTATCTCTATACTCTATACTCTGAACAATATACTCTAAACTCTATACTCTATACTCTTAACTCTATACTATATACTCTAAACTCTAAACTCTACACTCTAAACTCTATACTCTATACTCTATACTCTAAACTCTAAACTCTAAACTCTATACTCTATATTCTAAACTCTATACTGTAAACTCTATAATCTAAACTCTATACTCTATACTCTAAACTCTATACTCTATACTCTAAACTCTATACTCTATACTCTGAACGCTATACTCTAAACTCTATACTCTATACTCTAAACTCTATACTCTATACTCTGAACGCTATACTCTAAACTCTATACTATATACTCTAAACTCTATACTCTATACTCAATACTCTAAACTCTATACTCTATACTCTAAACTCTATACTATATACTCTAACAGCTCTATACTCTAAACTCTATACTCTATACTCTATACTCTGAACAATATACTCTATACTCTAAACTCTATACTCTAAACTCTTAACTCTATACTATATACTCTAAACTCTATACTCTTATCTCTATACTCTATACTCTGAACAATATACTCTAAACTCTATACTCTATACTCTAAACTCTATACTATATACTCTAAACTCTAAACTCTACACT
>NW_023260229.1:0-20000 GCF_009762535.1 Notolabrus celidotus | reverse complement strand
AAGGTGGATGAACAGGTGAATAAATGATGTTTGGAGGATTGTGGACATAATTAGAACGTTAGTTTTAAATTGTGATCAGGTCATTAACGCTGTCTCTGAGTTTCATTCTTTCAGTTTGACATCAAAGACTAAATCAGTTAATTAATAACGTCAGATAAACTGATCAATAAGTAATAACTTCATATAGGTTCATAAACCATGCCTGCATTATGACTGTTTGTTAAAAACATCCTTACTCAGAAGAATTTCTCTTCCTTTCCAGATGATGATGACTCCAAGAGTCAGGATAAAATTGATGAGGGTGAGAGGATAAATCACACTGTGACCTTTGAACTCATTTTTAAACATGCATAAACACAATTTACATCTCATAATAATCTCTCTTTAAACACATCTAAAGGAACATAATGTCAACATGTTTAAGCTTCTGTGTTTTCAAAAAGATGTGCCATCAAATATTATCTGTTTATCTTTCAACTGTCAACAAAAGTCCAAAATAATATACTGCAGGGTCATGGTTAGATACTGCAGAGTCATGATTATATACTGCAGAGTCATGGTTATATACTGCAGAGTCATGTTAATATACTGCAGAGTCATGTTAATATACTGCAGAGTCATGGTTATATACTGCAGAGTCATGTTAATATACTGCAGAGTCATGTTAATATACTGCAGTCATGGTTATATACTGCAGAGTCATGTTAATATACTGCAGAGTCATGTTAATATACTGCAGAGTCATGTTAATATACTGCAGAGTCATGGTTATATACTGCAGAGTCATGTTAATATACTGCAGAGTCATGGTTATATACTGCAGAGTCATGTTAATATACTGCAGAGTCATGTTAATATACTGCAGAGTCATGGTTATACACTGCAGAGTCATGTTAATATACTGCAGAGTCATGGTTATATACTGCAGAGTCATGTTAATATACTGCAGAGTCATGGTTATATACTGCAGAGTCATGGTTATAAACTGCAGAGTCATGGTTATATACTGCAGAGTCATGTTAATATACTGCAGAGTCATGGTTATATACTGCAGAGTCATGGTTATATACTGCAGAGTCATGGTTATATACTGCAGAGTCATGTTAATATACTGCAGAGTCATGGTTATATACTGCAGAGTCATGGTTATATACTGCAGAGTCATGTTAATATACTGCAGAGTCATGGTTATATACTGCAGAGTCATGGTTATATACTGCAGAGTCATGGTTATATACTGCAGAGTCATGTTAATATACTGCAGAGTCATGGTTATATACTGCAGAGTCATGGTTATAAACTGCAGAGTCATGGTTATATACTGCAGAGTCATGGTTATATACTGCAGAGTCGTGTTAATATACTGCAGAGTCATGTTAATATACTGCAGAGTCATGGTTATACACTGCAGAGTCATGTTAATATACTGCAGAGTCATGGTTATATACTGCAGAGTCATGGTTATAAACTGCAGAGTCATGTTAATATACTGCAGTCATGTTAATACACTGCAGAGTCATGGTTAAACACTGCAGAGTTATGTTAATATACTGCAGAGTCATGGTTATATACTGCAGAGTCATGTTAATATACTGCAGAGTCATGGTTATATACTGCAGAGTCATGTTAATATACTGCAGAGTCATGGTTATATACTGCAGAGTCATGTTAATATACTGCAGAGTCATGTTAATATACTGCAGTCATGTTAATATACTGCAGAGTCATGTTAATATACTGCAGTCATGTTAATATACTGCAGAGTCATGTTAATATACTGCAGTCATGTTAATATACTGCAGAGTCATGTTAATATACTGCAGAGTCATGTTAATATACTGCAGTCATGTTAATATACTGCAGAGTCATGGTTATATACTGCAGAGTCATGTTAATATACTGCAGAGTCATGTTAATATACTGCAGTCATGTTAATATACTGCAGAGTCATGTTAATATACTGCAGAGTCATGTTAATATACTGCAGAGCCATGGTTATATACTGCAGAGTCATGTTAATATACTGCAGAGTCATGTTAATATACTGCAGTCATGTTAATATACTGCAGAGTCATGTTAATATACTGCAGAGTCATGGTTATATACTGCAGAGTCATGTTAATATACTGCAGAGTCATGTTAATATACTGCAGTCATGGTTATATACTGCAGAGTCATGTTAATATACTGCAGAGTCATGGTTATATACTGCAGAGTCATGTTAATATACTGCAGAGTCATGTTAATATACTGCAGAGTCATGGTTATATACTGCAGAGTCATGTTAATATACTGCAGAGTCATGTTAATATACTGCAGAGTCATGGTTATATACTGCAGAGTCATGTTAATATACTGCAGAGTCATGTTAATATACTGCAGTCATGTTAATATACTGCAGAGTCATGGTTATATACTGCAGAGTCATGTTAATATACTGCAGAGTCATGTTAATATACTGCAGAGTCATGGTTATAAACTGCAGAGTCATGTTAATATACTGCAGAGTCATGGTTATATACTGCAGAGTCATGTTAATATACTGCAGAGTCATGTTAATATACTGCAGAGTCATGGTTATAAACTGCAGAGTCATGTTAATATACTGCAGAGTCATGGTTATATACTGCAGAGTCATGGTTATAAACTGCAGAGTCATGTTAATATACTGCAGAGTCATGTTAATATACTGCAGAGTCATGTTTATATACTGAGCTCACAACCTCAGAGTTCTCTTAGGACAATAGTTCTCTTTTGAGCCATGATTGGGGCGTTGGCTCCAAAGAGAACCATGGCCCCAGAAAAAGCCTAGGCCCCAAATAGAACCATAGCCCCAAATAGAACCAAAGCCCCAGAGAGAACCATAGCCCCAAATAGAACCATAATCCCAAATAGAACCAAAGCCCCAGAGAGAACCATAGCCCCAAATAGAACCATAGCCCCATAGCCCCAAATAGAACCATAATCCCAAATAGAACCAAAGCCCCAAAGAGAACCATGACCCCAAAGAAAACCATGACCCAAAGAGAATCATAGCCCCAAAGAACCATGACCAAAGAAGGAACTGTGTAAAGAGAAAAGAACTTAATCAGAGAATGAAGGGTTGTGTTGAATTTCAGCTTTCAACAGTCATTCAGCAGGAGGAGGAATGGAACATGATGGAACAGTGGGAGGTTCTGCAGGAGGAGGAATACATGATGGAACAGCAGGAGGTTCTACGGGAGGAGGAATACATGATGGAACATCTGGAGGTTCTGCAGGAGGAGGAATACAAGATGGAACAGCTGGAGGTTCTGCAGGAGGAGGAATACATGATGGAACAGCGGGAGGTTCTGCAGGGGGAGGAATACAAGATGGAACAGCTGGAGGTTCTGCAGGAGGAGAACATGATGGAACAGCGGGAGGTTCTGCAGGAGGAGGAATAAATGACGGAACAGCAGGAGGTTCTGCAGGAGGAGGAATACATGATGGAACAGCTGGAGTTTCAACAGGTAATATAGCAACTATAGCAGTCTGAGTCTATAGCAGTCTGAGTCTATAACAGTCTGAGTCTATAAGAGTCTGAGTCTATAGCGGTCTGAGTCTATAACAGTCTGAGTCTATAGCAGTCTGAGTCTATAACAGTCTGAGTCTATAACAGTCTAAGCCTATAACAGTCTGAGTCTATAACAGTCTGAGTCTATAACAGTCTGAGCCTATAAGAGTCTGAGTCTATAAGAGTCTGAGCCTATAAGAGTCTGAGTCTATAAGAGTCTGAGTCTATAGCGGTCTGATTCTATAAGAGTCTGAGTCTATAACAGTCTGAGTCTATAACAGTCTGAGTCTATAAGAGTCTGAGTCTATAAGAGTCTGAGCCTATAAGAGTCTGAGTCTATAAGAGTCTGAGTCTATAGCGGTCTGATTCTATAACAGTCTGAGTCTATAAGAGTCTAAGCCTATAAGAGTCTGATTCTATAAGAGTCTGAGTCTATAGCGGTCTGAGTCTATAACAGTCTGAGTATATAGCAGTCTAAGCCTATAACAGTCTGAGTATATAGCAGTCTAAGCCTATAACAGTCTGAGTCTATAACAGTCTGAGTCTATAACAGTCTGAGTATATAGCAGTCTAAGCCTATAACAGTCTGAGTCTATAAGAGTCTGAGTCTATAACAGTCTGAGTCTATAAGAGTCTAAGCCTATAACAGTCTGAGTCTATAAGAGTCTGAGTCTATAAGAGTCTAAGCCTATAACAGTCTGAGTATATAGCAGTCTAAGCCTATAAGAGTCTGAGCCTATAACAGTCTGAGTCTATAGCAGTCTAAGCCTATAACAGTCTGAGTCTATAACAGTCTGAGTCTATAACAGTCTGAGTATATAGCAGTCTAAGCCTATAACAGTCTGAGTCTATAAGAGTCTGAGTCTATAAGAGTCTGAGTCTATAACAGTCTGAGTCTATAAGAGTCTGAGTCTATAACAGTCTAAGCCTATAAGAGTCTGAGTCTACAAGAGTCTGAGTCTATAGCAGTCTGAGTCTATAAGAGTCTGAGTCTATAAGAGTCTAAGCCTATAAGAGTCTGAGTCTTTAAGAGTCTGAGTCTATAGCAGTCTGAGTCTATAAGAGTCTGAGTCTATAAGAGTCTGAGTCTATAAGAGTCTGAGTCTATAAGAGTCTAAGCCTATAAGAGTCTGAGTCTATAAGAGTCTAAGCCTATAAGAGTCTAAGCCTATAAGAGTCTGAGTCTATAAGAGTCTGAGTCTATAACAGTCTGAGTCTATAAGAGTCTGAGTCTATAACAGTCTGAGTCTATAAGAGTCTGAGTCTATAACAGTCTAAGCCTATAAGAGTCTGAGTCTATAACAGTCTGAGTCTATAAGAGTCTAAGCCTATAACAGTCTGAGTCTATAACAGTCTGAGTCTATAAGAGTCTAAGCCTATAACAGTCTGAGTCTATAACAGTCTGAGTCTATAAGAGTCTAAGCCTATAACAGTCTGAGTCTATAAGAGTCTGAGTCTATAAGAGTCTGAGTCTATAAGAGTCTGAGTCTATAAGAGTCTGAGTCTATAAGAGTCTGAGTCTATAAGAGTCTAAGCCTATAAGAGTCTGAGTCTATAAGAGTCTAAGCCTATAAGAGTCTAAGCCTATAAGAGTCTGAGTCTATAAGAGTCTGAGTCTATAACAGTCTGAGTCTATAAGAGTCTGAGTCTATAACAGTCTGAGTCTATAAGAGTCTGAGTCTATAACAGTCTAAGCCTATAAGAGTCTGAGTCTATAACAGTCTGAGTCTATAAGAGTCTAAGCCTATAACAGTCTGAGTCTATAACAGTCTGAGTCTATAAGAGTCTAAGCCTATAACAGTCTGAGTCTATAAGAGTCTAAGCCTATAACAGTCTGAGTCTATAGCAGTCTGAGTCTATAAGAGTCTAAGCCTATAAGAGTCTGAGTCTATAAGAGTCTAACCCTATGGCAGTCTGAGTCTATAACAGTCTGAGTCTATAAGAGTCTAAGCCTATAAGAGTCTGAGTCTATAAGAGTCTAAGCCTATAGCAGTCTAAGCCTATAAGAGTCTGAGTCTATAAGAGTCTAAGCCTATAGCGGTCTGATTTTGTTTTTTGATGTTCGTGTGACTCAGGTAACGGACAGAAGCTGATGAATGGACCAGGAGGCGGAGCTGGAGCCGACAGTCAGACAGGTGAGTTAAAGGGGCGTGGCTAAATTATGTTTTTAGCATATTAATGCAGATTTCAGCCGAAACCCCTGGTACCAACGCCAACACAGCAACCCCCATCACTCCCCGATTTCATTCACATTAAACCCCACAACGCTGGGACCTCAGGCACTCACGTCTCGTCTTACGTAGTATATACTCCAAACTGTGAGTATATATATACTCACAGGACGTAGTACATACTCACAGGACGTAGTACATACTCACAGGACGTAGTACATACTCACAGGACATAGTATACATACTCACAGGACGTAGTACATACTCACAGGACGTAGTACATACTCACAGGACGTAGTACATACTCACAGGACGTATTACATACTCACAGGACGTAGTACATACTCACAGGACAGTATACATACTTACAGGACAGTATATATACTCACAGGACATAGTATATATACTCACAGGACATAGTATATATACTCACAGGACATAGTATACATACTCACAGGAGGTAGTACATACTCACAGGACATAGTATACATACTCACAGGACATAGTATATATACTCACAGGACATAGTATATATACTCACAGGACATAGTATACATACTCACAGGAGGTAGTACATACTCACAGGACATAGTATACATACTCACAGGACATAGTATATATACTCACAGGACATAGTATATATACTCACAGAACATAGTATACATACTCACAGGACATAGTATATATACTCACAGGAGGTAGTACATACTCACAGGACATAGTATACATACTCACAGGACATAGTATATATAATCACAGGACATAGTATATATACTCACAGGACATAGTATACATACTCACAGGACATAGTATATATAATCACAGGACATAGTATACATACTCACAGGACATAGTATACATACTCACAGGACATAGTATATATACTCACAGGACATAGTATACATACTCACAGGACATAGTATATATAATCACAGGACATAGTATATATACTCACAGGACATAGTATATATACTCACAGGACGTAGTACATACTCACAGGACATAGTATACATACTCACAGGACATAGTATATATAATCACAGGACATAGTATATATAATCACAGGACATAGTATATATACTCACAGGACATAGTATATATACTCACAGGACGTAGTATATATACTCACAGGACGTAGTACATACTCACAGGACATAGTATATATACTCACAGGACATAGTATATATACTCACAGGACATAGTATATATACTCACAGGACGTAGTACATACTCACAGGACATAGTATATATACTCACAGGACGTAGTACATACTCACAGGACATAGTATATATACTCACAGGACATAGTATACATACTCACAGGACTTGGTATATATACTCACAGTTAGGAGTTATCATCTCTCCCTCAGGTGTTGTGGGTTCATTTGGGGGTGGAGTTTCTCACCTGGACTATACAGGTGAGTGTCAAGGTGAGGTCTTGAAGATGTTTTAGTGCTGCTGTTTGAACAATCATGACTATCTGTTAATACTATTATAACTATCTGTATAAACCATTGTAACTAGCTGTATAAACTATTATAACTATCTGTATAAACCATTGTAACTAGCTGTATAAACTAGTATAACTAGCTGTATAAACTATTATAACTAACTGTATAAAACTAGTATAACTAGCTGTATAAACTAGTATAACTAGCTGTATAAACTGTTATAACTAACTGTATAAACTAGTATAACTAACTGTATAAACTAGTATAACTAACTGTATAAACTATTATAACTAGCTGTATAAACTAGTATAACTAGCTGTATAAACTATTATAACTAGCTGTATAAACTATTATAACTAACTGTATAAACTAGTATAACTAACTGTATAAACTAGTATAACTAACTGTATAAACTATTATAACTAACTGTATAAACTATTATAACTAACTGTATAAACTAGTATAACTAACTGTATAAACTATTATAACTAGCTGTATAAACTAGTATAACTAGCTGTATAAACTGTTATAACTAACTGTATAAACTAGTATAACTAACTGTATAAACTAGTATAACTAACTGTATAAACTATTATAACTAGCTGTATAAACTAGTATAACTAACTGTAGAAACTATTATAACTAACTGTATAAACTAGTATAACTAGCTGTATAAACTATTATAACTAACTGTATAAACTATTATAACTAGCTGTATAAACTATTATAACTAGCTGTATAAACCATTATAACTAGCTTTATAAACTAGTATAACTAGCTTTATAAACTAGTATAACTAGCTGTATAAACCATTGTAACTAGCTGTATAAACTATTATAATTAACTGTATAAACTAGTATAACTAACTGTATAAACCATTGTAACTAGCTGTATAAACTATTATAACTATCTGTATAAACTAGTATAACTAACTGTATAAACTAGTATAACTAACTGTATAAACTAGTATAACTAGCTGTATAAACCATTGCAACTAGCTGTATAAACTATTATAACTAACTGTATAAACTATTAAAACTAACTGTATAAACCATTGTAACTAGCTGTATAAACTATTATAACTAACTGTATAAACTAGTATAACTAACTGTATAAACCATTATAACTAACTGTATAAACTAGTATAACTAACTGTAGAAACTATTATAACTAACTGTATAAACTAGTATAACTAGCTGTATAAACTATTATAACTAACTGTATAAACTATTATAACTAGCTGTATAAACTATTATAACTAGCTGTATAAACCATTATAACTAGCTTTATAAACTAGTATAACTAGCTGTATAAACTATTATAACTAGCTGTATAAACTATTATAACTAGCTTTATAAACTATTGTAACTAGCTGTATAAACTATTATAACTAGCTGTATAAACTATTATAACTAACTGTATAAACTATTATAACTAGCTGTATAAACTATTATAACTAGCTGTATAAACCATTATAACTAGCTTTATAAACTAGTATAACTAGCTGTATAAACTATTATAACTAACTGTATAAACTATTATAACTAGCTGTATAAACTATTATAACTAGCTGTATAAACCATTATAACTAGCTTTATAAACTAGTATAACTAGCTGTATAAACTATTATAACTAGCGGTATAAACTATTATAACTAGCTTTATAAACTATTATAACTAGCTGTAAAAACCATTATAACTAGCTTTATAAACTTTTATAACTAGCTGTATACACAATTTGACTAGCTGTATAAACTATTATAACTAGCTGTATAAACCATTATAACTAGCTTTATAAACTAGTATAACTAGCTTTATAAACTAGTATAACTAGCTGCATAAACTATTATAACTTACTGTATAAACTAGTATAACTTGTCTTTAATCTTAAATCTGAATTCGTCTTTAATCTTAAATCTGAACTCGTCTTTAATCTGAACTCGTCTTTAATCTGAATTCGTCTTTAATCTGAACTCGTCTTTAATCTGAATTCGTCTTTAATCTGAACTCGTCTTTAATCTGAACTCGTCTTTAATCTTTAATCTGAATTCGTCTTTAATCTGAACTCGTCTTTAATCTGAACTCGTCTTTAATCTTTAATCTGAACTCGTCTTTAATCTTTAATCTGAACTCGTCTTTAATCTGAACTCGTCTTTAATCTTTAATCTGAACTCGTCTTTAATCTTTAATCTGAACTCGTCTTTAATCTTTAATCTGAATTCGTCTTTAATCTGAATTCGTCTTTAATCTGAACTCGTCTTTAATCTGAATTCGTCTTTAATCTGAACTCGTCTTTAATCTGAATTCGTCTTTAATCTGAACTCGTCTTTAATCTT
Organism: Notolabrus celidotus; assembly: GCF_009762535.1. Classification (NCBI taxonomy): domain Eukaryota; kingdom Metazoa; phylum Chordata; class Actinopteri; order Labriformes; family Labridae; genus Notolabrus; species Notolabrus celidotus. The sequence continues at coordinate 10,508 of NW_023260229.1, read as the reverse complement.
TAATCTGAACTCGTCTTTAATCTGAACTCGTCTTTAATCTTTAATCTGAACTCGTCTTTAATCTTTAATCTGAATTCGTCTTTAATCTGAACTCGTCTTTAATCTGAACTCGTCTTTAATCTTTAATCTGAACTCGTCTTTAATCTTTAATCTGAACTCGTCTTTAATCTGAACTCGTCTTTAATCTTTAATCTGAACTCGTCTTTAATCTGAATTCGTCTTTAATCTTTAATCTGAACTCGTCTTTAATCTGAACTCGTCTTTAAACTTAAATCTGAACTCGTCTTTAATCTGAACTCGTCTTTAATCTGAACTCGTCTTTAATCTGAACTCGTCTTTAATCTTTAATCTGAACTCGTCTTTAATCTTTAATCTGAACTCGTCTTTAATCTTTAATCTGAACTCGTCTTTAATCTGAACTCGTCTTTAATCTGAACTCGTCTTTAATCTGAACTCGTCTTTAATCTTTAATCTGAACTCGTCTTTAATCTCTAATCTGAACTCGTCTTTAATCTCTAATCTGAACTCGTCTTTAATCTGAACTCGTCTTTAATCTTTAATCTGAACTCGTCTTTAATCTCTAATCTGAACTCGTCTTTAATCTTTAATCTGAACTCGTCTTTAATCTGAACTCGTCTTTAATCTTTAATCTGAACTCGTCTTTAATCTTTAATCTGAACTCGTCTTTAATCTTTAATCTGAACTCGTCTTTAATCTTTAATCTGAACTCGTCTTTAATCTTTAATCTGAACTCGTCTTTAAACTTAAATCTGAACTCGTCTTTAATCTTTAATCTGAACTCGTCTTTAATCTGAACTCGTTTTTAATCTGAACTCGTCTTTAATCTTTAATCTGAACTCGTCTTTAATCTGAACTCGTCTTTAATCTTTAATCTGAACTCGTCTTTAATCTTTAATCTGAACTCGTCTTTAATCTCTAATCTGAACTCGTCTTTAATCTGAACTCGTCATTAATCTTTAATCTGAATTCGTCTTTAATCTTTAATCTGAACTCGTCTTTAATCTTTAATCTGAACTCGTCTTTAATCTGAACTCGTCTTTAATCTTTAATCTGAACTCGTCTTTAATCTGAACTCATCTTTAATCTTTAATCTGAACTCGTCTTTAATCTTTAATCTGAACTCATCTTTAATCTTTAATCTGAACTCGTCTTTAATCTTTAATCTGAACTCATCTTTAATCTTTAATCTGAACTCGTCTTTAATCTGAACTCGTCTTTAATCTGAACTCGTCTTTAATCTGAACTCGCCTTTAATCTGAACTCGTCTTTAATCTGAACTCGCCTTTAATCTGAACTCGCCTTTAATCTGAACTCGTCTTTAATCTGAACTCGTCTTTAATCTTTAATCTGAACTCGTCTTTAATCTGAACTCGTCTTTAATCTGAACTCGTCTTTAATCTTTAATCTGAACTCGTCTTTAATCTGAACTCGTCTTTAATCTTTAATCTGAACTCGTCTTTAATCTGAACTCGTCTTTAATCTGAACTCGTCTTTAATCTTTAATCTGAACTCGTCTTTAATCTGAACTCGTCTTTAATCTGAACTCGCCTTTAATCTGAACTCGTCTTTAATCTGAACTCGTCTTTAATCTTTAATCTGAACTCGTCTTTAATCTGAACTCGTCTTTAATCTTTAATCTGAACTCGCCTTTAATCTGAACTCGTCTTTAATCTTTAATCTGAACTCGCCTTTAATCTTTAATCTGAACTCGTCTTTAATCTGAACTCGTCTTTAATCTGAACTCGTCTTTAATCTTTAATCTGAACTCGTCTTTAATCTGAACTCGTCTTTAATCTGAACTCGTCTTTAATCTTTAATCTGAACTCGTCTTTAATCTGAACTCGTCTTTAATCTTTAATCTGAACTCTCCTTTAATCTGAACTCGTCTTTAATCTGAATTCGTCTTTAATCTGAACTCGTCTTTAATCTGAACTCGTCTTTAATCTGAACTCGTCTTTAATCTGAATTCGTCTTTAATCTGAACTCGTCTTTAATCTTTAATCTGAACTCGTCTTTAATCTGAACTCGTCTTTAATCTGAATTCGTCTTTAATCTGAACTCGTCTTTAATCTTTAATCTGAACTCGTCTTTAATCTGAACTCGTCTTTAATCTGAATTCGTCTTTAATCTGAATTCGTCTTTAATCTTTAATCTGAACTCATCTTTAATCTTTAATCTGAACACGTCTTTAATCTGAACTCGTCTTTAATCTGAACTCGCCTTTAATCTGAACTCGTCTTTAATCTGAACTCGTCTTTAATCTGAACTCGTCTTTAATCTGAACTCGTCTTTAATCTGAACTCGTCTTTAATCTGAACTCGTCTTTAATCTGAACTCGTCTTTTCATCCCCACTTCAGGAAGTTTCGACTCGTCAGGTCACGACTTCCTGCTGAGCCTAATGGGTGAGTTTAGAAACGCCCCCCTTCAGAAGTACTGTCTCCTTCACTGTCTCCTTCACTGTCTCCTTCTTTGTCTCCTCTCCTCTCTGTTTCTGTCTTTTTCTGTTTCCTTGACCCTTTCATCATTTCTTTTATCTGCCCTTCAATGTCTCCTTTACTTCGTGTCTTCCCTTGTTATCTCCTTCAGTGATTCCTTCCCTGTGTCCTTTCATGTCTCCTCTCCTCTGAACCTTTTACGTCTCCTCAGGCTTACACCTACACCTCGTCACTAAGCTGTTCAGGTGCATCTCTAAGCTGATGATGTCATAAGTTTGCACTGAACTTTTGATGACATCATCACAGTCCGTGCTCTGAAACCAGGAAGTACTGACGTGTTAGGTTTCTGTTCTTCCAGGTGGAGGTGATCCGTTTGGACCGGGGGTCTACCTCAACATCCCAGGTGAGATTAATACAGGTGAGATTAGTACAGGTGAGATTAGTACAGGTGAGATTAGTACAGGTGAGATTAGTACAGGTTAGATTAATACAGGTGAGATTAATACAGGTGAGATTAATACAGGTGAGATTAGTACAGGTGAGATTAGTACAGGTGAGATTAGTACAGGTGAGATTAGTACAGGTGAGATTAGTACAGGTTAGATTAATACAGGCGAGATTAGTACAGGTGAGATTAATACAGGTGAGATTAATACAGGTGAGATTAGTACAGGTGAGATTAGTACAGGTGAGATTAATACAGGTGAGATTAGTACAGGTGAGATTAGTACAGGTGAGATTAGTACAGGTGAGATTAATACAGGTGAGATTAGTACAGGTGAGATTAATACAGGTGAGATTAGTACAGGTGAGATAAGTACAGGTGAGATTAGTACAGGTGAGATTAGTACAGGTGAGATTAATACAGGTGAGATTAGTACAGGTGAGATTAGTACAGGTGAGATTAGTACAGGTGAGATTAATACAGGTGAGATTAGTACAGGTGAGATTAATACAGGTGAGATTAATACAGGTGAGATTAGTACAGGTGAGATAAGTACAGGTGAGATTAATACAGGTGAGATTAATACAGGTGAGATAAGTACAGGTGAGATTAATACAGGTGAGATTAGTACAGGTGAGATTAATACAGGTGAGATTAGTACAGGTGAGATTAATACAGGTGAGATTAGTACAGGTGAGATAAATACAGGTGAGATTAATACAGGTGAGATTAGTACAGGTGAGATTAGTACAGGTGAGATAAGTACAGGTGAGATTAGTACAGGTGAGATTAATACAGGTGAGATTAGTACAGGTGAGATAAGTACAGGTGAGATTAATACAGGTGAGATTAGAACAGGTGAGATTAGTACAGGTGAGATAAGTACAGGTGAGATTAATACAGGCGAGATTAGTACAGGTGAGATAAATACGGGTGAGATTAATACAGGTGAGATTAATGCAGGTGAGATTAATACGGGTGAGATTAGTACAGGTGAGATAAATACAGGTGAGATTAATACAGGTGAGATTAGTACAGGTGAGATTAATACAGGTGAGATTAGTACAGGTGAGATTAGTACAGGTGAGATTAATACAGGTGAGATTAGTACAGGTGAGATTAATACAGGTGAGATTAGTACAGGTGAGATTAGTACAGGTGAGATTAATACAGGTGAGATTAGTACAGGTGAGATTAATACAGGTGAGATTAGTACAGGCGAGATTAATACAGGTGAGATTAGTACAGGTGAGATTAATACAGGTGAGATTATTACAGGTGAGATTAATACAGGTGAGATTAATACAGGTGAGATTAGTACAGGTGAGATTATTAAAGGTGAGATTAGTACAGGTGAGAATAATACAAATGAGATTAATACAGGTGAGATTAATACAGGTGAGATTAATACAGGTGAGATTATTAAAGGTGAGATTAATACAGGTGAGATTAATACAGGTGAGATTAATACAAGTGAGATTAATACAGGTGAGATTAATACAAGTGAGATTAATACAGGTGAGATTAATACAGGTGAGATTAATACAGGTGAGATTATTAAAGGTGAGATTAATACAGGTGAGATTATTAAAGGTGAGATTAGTACAGGTGAGATTAGTACAGGTGAGATTAGTACAGGTGAGATTAATACAGGTGAGATTAATACAGGTGAGATTAATACAGGTGAGATTAGTACAGGTGAGATTAATACAGGTGAGATTAGTACAGGTGAGATTAATACAGGTGAGATTAATACAGGTGAGATTAGTACAGGTGAGATTAATACAGGTGAGATTAATACAGGTGAGATTAGTACAGGTGAGATTAATACAGGTGAGATTAGTACAGGTGAGATTAATACAGGTGAGATTAATACAGGTGAGATTAGTACAGGTGAGATTAATACAGGTGAGATTAATACAGGTGAGATTAATACAGGTGAGATTAATACAAGTGAGATTAATACAGGTGAGATTATTAAAGGTGAGATTAATACAGGTGAGATTAGTACAGGTGAGATTAATACAGGTGAGATTAGTACAGGTGAGATTAATACAGGTGAGATTAATACAGGTGAGATTAGTACGGGTGAGATTAATACAGGTGAGATTAGTACAGGTGAGATTAATACAGGTGAGATTAGTACAGGTGAGATTAGTACAGGTGAGATTAGTACAGGTGAGAATAATACAAATGAGATTAATACAGGTGAGATTAGTACAGGTGAGATTAGTACAGGTGAGATTAGTACAGGTGAGATTAGTACAGGTGAGATTAATACAGGTGAGATTAGTACAGGTGAGATTAATACAGGTGAGATTAATCCAGGTGAGATTAATACAGGCGAGATTAATACAGGTGAGATTAGTACAAGTGAGATTAGTACAGGTGAGATTAGTACAGGTGAGATTAATACAGGTGAGATTAGTACAGGTGAGATTAGTACAGGTGAGATTAGTACAAGTGAGATTAGTACAGGTGAGATTAGTACAAGTGAGATTAATACAGGTGAGATTAGTACAGGTGAGATTAATACAGGTGAGATTAGTACAGGTGAGATTAATACAGGTGAGATTAGTACAAGTGAGATTAATACAGGTGAGATTAGTACAGGTGAGATTAGTACAGGTGAGATTAATACAGGTGAGATTAGTACAGGTGAGATTAATACAGGTGAGATTAATACAGGTGAGATTAGTACAGGTGAGATTAGTACAGGTGAGATTAATACAGGTGAGATTAGTACAGGTGAGATTAATACAGGTGAGATTAGTACAGGTGAGTTTAGTACAGGTGAGATTAGTACAGGTGAGATTAATACAGGTGAGATTAGTACAAGTGAGATTAATACAGGTGAGATTAGTACAGGTGAGATTAGTACAGGTGAGATTAATACAGGTGAGATTAGTACAGGTGAGATTAATACAGGTGAGATTAATACAGGTGAGATTAGTACAGGTGAGATTAGTACAGGTGAGATTAATACAGGTGAGATTAGTACAGGTGAGATTAATACAGGTGAGATTAGTACAGGTGGGATTAATACAGGTGAGATTAGTACGGGTGTGAGCAGGTTTCATTAGACAGTTCACAGGTCCACACAGAACCTAAACAGGTGATAGAACAGTTCTTTTTTTTCCAGGTTCCATGACTCCTCCCACTCAGCTGGACTCTACAGGTGTGCTGGTTTCTGGTGTCGAACCTGCTGCAGGTGAATCCTCTTCACATGGCTCAGGTGTGACACCTGCTCAGTCTGCACACCTCCACAGTGGCTCCAGTCTGGACTCACCTGCAGGTACTGACCTCACTTACAGGTGTCCTGTTACATGCACACAGGTGTTTGTCTAACCCTTATACAGTCATGGCCAAAAGTTTTGAGAATGAAATAACTATTAATTTTCACAAAGTCTGCTGTTTCAGTTTTTATAATGGTAATTTGCATATACTCCAGAATGTTATGAGGAGTGATCAGCTCAACTGCAATTCATTGCAAAGTCCCTCTTTGCCTTGAAAATGAACCTAATCACCAAAAACACATTTCCACTGCATTTCAGCCCTGCAACAAAAGGACCAGCTAACATCATTTCAATGACACACAGGTGTCACACACATTAACACAGGTGTGGGTGTTGATGAGGACAAGGCTGGCGATCAATCTGTCTTAATTGAGTGACTGGACACTTTAAAAGGAAGATGGTGCATGACACCATTGTTCCTCATCTGTTAGCCATGGTTACCTGCAAGGAAACACGTGCAGCCATCATTGCATTGCACAAAAAGGGCCTAACAGGGAAGTTTATAGCAGCGAGTAAGATTGCACCTCAGTCAATCATCTATCGAATTATCAAGAACTTCAAGGAGAGAGGTTCAATTGTTGCCAAACAGGCTCCAGGGCGCCCAAGAAAGTCCAGCAAGCGCCAGGACCGTCTCCTGAAGGTGTTACAGCTGCAGGATCGGGCCACCACCAGTGCAGAGCTTGCTCAGGAATGGCAGCAGGCAGGTGTGAGTGCATCTGCACGCACAGTGAGGCGAAGACTTTTGGAGGAAGGCCTGGTGTCAAGGAGGGCAGCAAAGAAGCCACTTCTCTCCAGTAAAAACATCAGGGACAGACTGATATTCTGCAGAAGGTACAGGGACTGGACTGCTGAGGACTGGGGTAAAGTCATTTTCTCTGATGAATCCCCTTTCCCATTGTTTGGGGCATCTGGAGGAAGGCTTGTTCGGAGAAGACGAGGTGAGCGCTACCATCAGTCCTGTCTCTTGCCAACAGTGAAGCATCCTGAGACCATTCATGTGTGGGGTTGCTTTTCGGTCAAGGGAGTGGGCTCTCTCACAATCTTGCCTAAAAACACAGCCATGAATAAAGAATGGTACCAGAACGTCCTCCGAGAGCAACTCCTCCCAACCATCCAAGGGCAGTTTGGTGATGAAGAATGCCTTTTCCAGCATGATGGAGCACCTTGCCATAAAGCAAAAGTCATAACAAAATGGCTCGGGGAACAAAACATTAAGATTTTGGGCCCTTGGCCAGGAAACTCCCCAGATCTTAATCCCATTGAGAACTTGTGGTCAATCCTCAAGAGGCGGGTGGACAATCAAAAACCCACAAATTCTGACAAACTCCAAGCATTGATTATGCAAGAATGGACTGCCATCAGTCAGGATTTGGTCCAGAAGTTGATTGACAGCATGCCAGGGAGAATTGCAGAGGTCTTGAAAAAGAAGGGTCAACACTGCAAATATTGACTTATTGCATGAATTGTGTGTAATTCTCAATAAAAGCTTTTGATACTTATGAAATGCTTCTAATTGTATTTCATTATACCATAGAAACATCTGACAAAAACACCTAAAAACCCTGAAGCAGCAGACTTTGTGAAAATGTAATATTTGTGTCATTCTCAAAACTTTTGGCCATGACTGTATATTAATGATGGTGTGAAGTCCCCCTGCTGGAGAGTCTTCTTTCTCATGGGTGTCATCCCTCCTTTAAACTCCACATCAGTCCTGTAACCCGGTCTACATATTTAAACTCTAACCTCATAGCGAACAGCTGATCCTTTCAAACACTCGTTACCAATCTCGTGTGATCCTCGTGTGATCCTTGTGTGATTCCCGTGTGATCCTTGTGTGATTCTCGTGTGATCCTCTTGTGATCCTCGTGTGATCCTTGTGTGATTCCCGTGTGATCCTTGTGTGATTCTCGTGTGATCCTCTTGTGATCCTCGTGTGATCCTTGTGTGATCCTCGTGTGATTCCCGTGTGATCCTTGTGTGATTCTTGTGTGATCCTCTTGTGATCCTCGTGTGATCCTTGTGTGATCCTCGTGTGATTCCCGTGTGATCCTCGTGTGATTCTCGTGTGATCCTCTTGTGATCCTCGTGTGATCCTTGTGTGATCCTCGTGTGATCCCCGTGTGATCCTCGTGTGATTCCCGTGTGATCCTCGTGTGATTCTCGTGTGATCCTCTTGTGATCCTCGTGTGATCCTTGTGTGATCCTCGTGTGATCCTCGTGTGATTCTCGTGTGATCCTCGTGTGATCCTGGTGTGATCCTCGTGTGATCCACGTGTGATCCTCGTGTGATCCTCGTGTGATCCTCTTGTGATCCTCGTGTGATTCTCGTGTGATCCTCTTGTGATCCTCGTGTGATTCTTGTGTGATCCTTGTGTGATCCTCGTGTGATCCTCGTGTGATTCTCGTGTGATCCTGGTGTGATCCTGGTGTGATCCCCGTGTGATTCTTGTGTGATTCCCGTGTGATCCTCGTGTGATTCTCGTGTGATCCTCTTGTGATTCTCGTGTGTGAGTCTCGTGTGGATTCTTGTGTGATCCTCCGTGTGATTCCTTGTGTGATCCTCATGTGATGTCTCATGGTGATCCGGCTGGTGTGATTCTTGCATGTGAGCCTGGCTTGTGGTATCCTCGGTGTGATTCTCCTTGTGATTCTTCGTGTGATGCTCGTGTGAGTCCTCGTGTGATCCTGGTGTGATTCTCGTGTGACTCTTGTGTGATCCTGGTGTGATTCTCCTGGTGTGATTCTCGTGTGATTCTCGTGTGATCCTCTTGTGATCCTCGTGTGATTCTCGTGTGATCCTCTTGTGATCCTCTTGTGATCCTCGTGTGATTCCCGTGTGATTCTCATGTGATCCTCTTGTGATCCTCGTGAGATCCTGTTGTGATCCTCGTGTGATTCTCGTGTGATCCTCTTGTGATCCTCTTGTGATCCTCTTGTGATCCTCTTGTGATCCTCGTGTGATTCTCGTGTGATCCTCTTGTGATCCTCTTGTGATCCTCTTGTGATCCTCGTGTGATTCTCGTGTGATCCTCTTGTGATTCTCGTGTGATCCTCTTGTGATCCTCGTGTGATTCTCGTGTGATCCTCTTGTGATCCTCGTGTGATTCTCGTGTGATCCTCTTGTGATCCTCTTGTGATCCTCTTGTGATCCTCGTGTGATTCCCGTGTGATTCTTGTGTGATCCTCGTGTGATTCTCGTGTGATCCTTGTGTGATTCCCGTGTGATTCCCGTGTCATTCTTGTGTGATCCTCTTGTGATCCTCGTGTGATTCCCGTGTGATTCTTGTGTGATCTTCTTGTGATCCTCTTGTGATCCTTGTGTGATCCTCGTGTGATTCCCGTGTGATTCTTGTGTGATCTTCTTGTGATTCTCGTGTGATCCTCTTGTGATCCTGGTGTGATTCTCGTGTGATCCTCGTGTGATTCTCGTGTGATCCTCTTGTGATCCTCGTGTGATTCCCGTGCGATTCTCGTGTGATCCTCTTGTGATCCTCGTGTGATCCTCGTGTGATCCTCGTGTGATCCTCGTGTGATTCTCGTGTGATCCTCGTGTGATTCTCGTGTGATCCTCGTGTGATCCTTGTGTGATTCTCTTGTGATTCTCGTGTGATTCTCGTGTGATCCTCATGTGATCCTCGTGTGATCCTCGTGTGATCCTTGTAAGATTCCTGTGTGATTCCCGTGTGATCCTCGTGTGATTCTCGTGTGATCCTCTTGTGATCCTCTTGTGATCCTCATGTGATTCCCCAGTGATCCTCGTGTGATTCTCGTGTGATCCTCGTGTGATCCTCGTGTGATCCTCATGTGATCCTCTTGTGATTCTCGTGTGATCCTCGTGTGATCCTCGTGTGATCCTCGTGTGATCCTTGTGTGATCCTTGTGTGATCCTTGTAAGATTCCTGTGTGATTCCCGTGTGATCCTCGTGTGATCCTCGTGTGATCCTCGTGTGATCCTTGTAAGATTCCCGTGTGATTCCCGTGTGATCCTCGTGTGATTCTCGTGTGATCCTCTTGTGATCCTCTTGTGATCCTCATGTGATTCCCCAGTGATCCTTGTGTGATTCTCATGTGATCCTTGTGTGTGATCCTTGTGTGTGATTCTTGTGTGATTCTTGTGTGATCCTGGTGTGATCCTGGTGTGATTCTTGTGTGATCCTGGTGTGATTCTTGTGTGATCCTCGTGTGATTCCCGTGTGATTCCCATGTGATCCTCATGTGATCCTCGTGTGATTCTCGTGTGATTCTTGTGTGATTCTCGTGTGATCCTGGTGTGATTCTTGTGTGATCCTAGTGTGATCCTGGTGTGATCC
>NW_023260228.1:22500-26998 GCF_009762535.1 Notolabrus celidotus | reverse complement strand
TGTGGTCTGATGTAGCCAGTACAGGATGGGACTTAGACTCTGCAGCTCAAAGCTTGAACCACACATGAGGGAATGAATGACAAGTACTTTGCTGTGTGTCCTTAGTACCTTAGTGTTCTTACTATCCTTAGTGTCTTAGTATCCTAGTATCCTTAGTATCCTTAGTGTTCTTACTATCCTTAGTGCTTAGTGTCCTTAGTATCCTTAGTATCCTTAGTGTCCTTAGTATCCTTAGTATCTTAGTGTCCTTAGATCCTTAGTTCTTAGTTCTTAGTGTTCTAGTGTCCTTAGTATCCTTAGGTTCTTAGTGTCTTAGTATCCTTAGTGTTCTAGTGTCTTAGATCTTAGTGTCTTAGTGTTCTTAGTGTCCTTAGTATCCTTAGTGTTCTTAGTGTCCTTAGTATCCTTAGTGTTCTTAGTGTTCTTACTATCCTTAGTGTTCTTAGTGTTCTTAGTGTCCTTAGTATCCTTAGTGTTCTTAGTGTCCTTAGTATCCTTAGTGTCCTTAGTATCCTTAGTATCCTTAGTGTTCTTAGTGTTCTTAGTGTCCTTAGTATCCTTAGTGTTCTTAGTGTCCTTAGTATCCTTAGTGTTCTTAGTGTCCTTAGTATCCTTAGTGTTCTTAGTGTCCTTAGTATCCTTAGTGTTCTTAGTATCCTTAGTATCCTTACTGTCCTTAGTATCCTTAGTGTCCTAAGTATCCTTAGTATCCTTAGTATCCTTACTGTCCTTAGTATCCTTAGTGTCCTAAGTATCCTTAGTATCCTTAGTATCCTTACTGTCCTTAGTATCCTTAGTGTCCTAAGTATCCTTAGTATCCTTAGTGTCCTTAGTATCCTTAGTATCCTAAGTATCCTTAGTGTTCTTACTATCCTTAGTGTCCTTAGTGTCCTTAGTGTCCTTAGTATCCTTAGTATCCTTAGTGTCCTTAGTATCCTAAGTATCCTTAGTATCCTTAGTGTCCTTAGTGTCCTTAGTGTCCTTAGTGTCCTTAGTGTCCTTAGTGTCCTTAGTGTCCTTAGTATCCTTAGTGTCCTTAGTATCCTTAGTGTCCTTAGTATCCTTAGTATCCTTAGTATCCTTAGTGTCCTTAGTATCCTTAGTATCCTTAGTGTCCTAAGTATCCTTAGTGTTCTTACTATCCTTAGTGTCCTTAGTGTTCTTAGTGTCCTTAGTATCCTTAGTGTTCTTACTATCCTTAGTGTCCTTAGTGTCCTTAGTGTCCTTAGTATCCTTAGTATCCTTAGTGTCCTTAGTATCCTAAGTATCCTTAGTATCCTTAGTATCCTTAGTGTCCTTAGTGTCCTTAGTGTCCTTAGTGTCCTTAGTGTCCTTAGTATCCTTAGTGTCCTTAGTATCCTTAGTGTCCTTAGTATCCTTAGTATCCTTAGTGTCCTAAGTATCCTTAGTGTCCTTAGTATCCTTAGTGTCCTTAGTGTCCTTAGTGTCCTTAGTGTCCTTAGTGTCCTTAGTATCCTTAGTATCCTTAGTATCCTTAGTGTCCTTAGTATCCTTAGTATCCTTAGTGTCCTAAGTATCCTTAGTATCCTTAGTGTCCTTAGTGTCCTTAGTGTCCTTAGTGTCCTTAGTGTCCTTAGTATCCTTAGTGTCCTTAGTATCCTTAGTATCCTTAGTGTCCTTAGTGTCCTTAGTGTCCTTAGTGTCCTTAGTGTCCTTAGTATCCTTAGTGTCCTTAGTATCCTTAGTATCCTTAGTGTCCTTAGTATCCTTAGTGTCCTTAGTGTCCTTAGTGTCCTTAGTATCCTTAGTGTCCTTAGTATCCTTAGTATCCTTAGTGTCCTTAGTATCCTTAGTATCCTTAGTGTCCTAAGTATCCTTAGTATCCTTAGTGTCCTTAGTGTCCTTAGTGTCCTTAGTGTCCTTAGTGTCCTTAGTATCCTTAGTGTCCTTAGTATCCTTAGTATCCTTAGTGTCCTTAGTGTCCTTAGTGTCCTTAGTGTCCTTAGTATCCTTAGTGTCCTTAGTATCCTTAGTATCCTTAGTGTCCTTAGTGTCCTTAGTATCCTTAGTGTCCTTAGTATCCTTAGTATCCTTAGTGTCCTTAGTGTCCTTAGTGTCCTTAGTGTCCTTAGTGTCCTTAGTATCCTTAGTGTCCTTAGTATCCTTAGTGTCCTTAGTGTCCTTAGTGTCCTTAGTGTCCTTAGTGTCCTTAGTGTCCTTAGTATCCTTAGTGTCCTTAGTATCCTTAGTATCCTTAGTGTCCTTAGTGTCATTAGTATCCTTAGTGTCCTTAGTGTCATTAGTATTCTAGTGCCAAGAGTCCCCAGGTAGTCCTGCACACAATCAGAAGTAGTAAAGATGAACTGATGTTGGACTGATGTTTCTTTGACTGCAGACACCGCTCACATTAAATCTCCCAATGAGCCAAACTAAGCAGACTGACAGACTCCAACAGTTTTCACTCTCACATTTAAAGTCCTGACATGTAAACAGTGTCAGCCAAACAGACTTTCATTATCACAAGCAGAACAATGAGAAGTACAGTTGATTATGTCTCTGGATTTTAAGATATTTAATCTCTTTAAACTTGTAGCTGTAAGAAGTGTCACTTTATAACAGACCCTCAAACTCCATCAGACCATGAGTTCTTATTTTCTATCATTTAATGACTGAAGTCTGAAATAACTCTAACATTTCAATAACACAATATTAAAGACTTTATCTCAGAGCTTTAGTGGCTTCAACTGAAATTATTATTTGGATAAAAGAAGTGTGTGTGTGTGTGTGTGTGTGTGTGTGTGTGTGTGTGTGTGTGTGTGTGTGTGTGTGTGTGTGTGTGTGTGTGTGTGCATGTGTGTGTGTTCATCCCCGGGCTGCAGGGATGATATGTGCTCACAGCGACACGTGGAATGCTCAGAATGTGAAAGTCACAGAGGAAAGTGAGCTCCCGTGAGGCCACGCCCCTGACGGCAGGTCACGCTCCAATGATTGGTCGGTCCCCGGAGGTCGGAGTGCAGTCGGGGTCCTGTCACTCCTCTGAAGAAAGGTCATAGGTCAACTTCCACCGGAGCTCTCCTTTCCTCCCTTCGCCCAGCGGGGTTCTTCCAGCTTCGATGTCAGAAGCAAACCTTTTTCAGACGAGCAGAAGAGAAGGCTTCTAAAGATCTGTTTGATCGTCTGAGCGTCTCTTCAGTCTGATCAGTGGTCAGAGTTGGTGTGTGATGTTTTTAAAAAGGTGTGGATTTTAATCAGAGTGGCTCTATAAGTCTAAATGTAATCTGTAGTAATATGAGCGGGTTGTTGTTTCCTCCTCTTATCCACAGTTGCTCTTGTTTTGTTGAAGGGGGGTCGGTGTTTCCTGTATTTGGCGTTCCTTCTTCCGTCCGTGGGCGATGTGTTTGCAGAGTGTCGGCCTGTCATAGCCCAGGAATGAAAAAGGAAAACATTTGAACAGGAAGAGAGCTAAATATAGAACAACAACGTTTGTAAAGTTGAATTTAGAAGCAAGCCTGTCTTTGGGCCAGATAACACATGCTTCACACAATCCACAACATGTTTGATATTTTCAGAGCGTCTGTGAACAAAGTTACTGTAAATCTATTTAAAGAGGGGGAAGGAAATATTAAGTTCTGCAAACACCAACCTGTCACAGCAGATTTCTCTGCCCCAAAAGTTCTGATAGTTTCAACATCAACCGTATCCAACTTCAGCTGATGACACATTAACATGACTCTCTGAGGAGGAAAGGAAAGGAAAGAGTAAGGACAGAGGAGAAGAGGGGATGGATGAGAGGGGTGAAGGGATCAGAGGAGGAAAGGAAAGGAAAGAGTAAGGACAGAGGAGAAGAGAGGATGGAGGAGAGGGGTGAAGGGATCAGAGGAGGAAAGGAAAGGAAAGAGTAAGGACAGAGGAGAAGAGAGGATGGAGGAGAGGGGTGAAGGGATCAGAGGAGGAAAGGAAAGGAAAGAGTAAGGATGGAGGAGAAGAGAGGATGGATGAGAGGGGTGAAGGGGTCAGAGGAGGAAAGGAAAGAGTAAGGACAGAGGAGAAGAGAGGATGGATGAGAGGGGTGAAGGGATCAGAGGAGGAAAGGAAAGGAAGGAGTAAGGACAGAGGAGAAGAGAGGATGGATGAGAGGGATGAAGGGATCAGAGGAGGAAAGGAAAGGAAAGAGTAAGGATGGAGGAGAAGAGAGGATGGATGAGAGGGGTGAAGGGATCAGAGGAGGAAAGGAAAGGAAAGAGTAAGGATGGAGGAGAAGAGAGGATGGATGAGAGGGGTGAAGGGGTCAGAGGAGGAAAGGAAAGGAAAGAGTAAGGACAGAGGAGAAGAGAGGATGGATGAGAGGGGTGAAGGGATCAGAGGAGGAATGAGTGTGGGTCTGCAGGAGGTTCCAGTCTGAAGAGAAGCTCCACATCCGGTCCACCAGAGTCTGTTTCCTCTGATGAAGATGACAGACCGAGTCTTCAGATCCGTTTCTCAGGAACAGATCTGTTTCTGATGTGAAGACGACTTTTCAGACAAACAGGAAATGGAA
>NW_023260228.1:12500-20000 GCF_009762535.1 Notolabrus celidotus | reverse complement strand
ACTCTTTGATCAGGCTAATGAGCTGCCAGTCCTCCTGCAGGGCCTGCTGGTTGGCTGGGGGTGTATGGACACCTGAAACAACACCACGCATAGCCTCCAGTGTCACACTCTCTCTCACACACACACACACACACACACACACACACACACACACACACACACACACACACACACACACACACACACACACACACCCGCATCCTGCTGCCATTATTCCCTGCATGCCGCCCCCTGCTAGTCGTCTCTATCCATGTGTCAGTCACACCCGCGCCTCACCTCCAATCTCCTCTGCAGCACACACCCGACTAACAGTAGCCTATCCTGTCACACCGCCCACCCCCTGCCTCACCCCCTGCCTCACCCCCTGCCTCACCCCCTGCCTCACCCCCTGCTCACCCCCTGCCTCCTCCATTCTCTCACACACACTTCCACCTACTCTCCCCATCCCCCACTCACCTTCATCCAGTGTCTGTCTCTAACTGAGCTTCACGTCAAGTGTCACAAGCCACAGAATGAGTTCTTCCTCTTCTTCCTGCCTCTGAAAATCAGTTTCTGTTTTAAATCTGCCGCTTCAGACGACAAAGGGAGGAAGAAAGGCCTTCCTGTAACCATGTGATGAACACATGAGTCAGTAAAGAGATAAAGAAACGTTTTTACAAACACCCGGAGAGTTAATGTTAAAGACAGTGCTTCTTAATGTGAAGTACTCTGTGTCTGCTGTTAAAGAACGACAGTTTGAAATATGAGGACCATGCTGAAGTGCTAAAAACTGCAGTTCATAGAGCGTCCACTAGAGGCTGGCTGCAGAAACACAGGAAACCACATACACACCCATTCAAAGAGACTTTACATAAACATGTTTACAGCCTGGTTCAACACATGAGTTTATGTCTGAGTAGCTCATTTCTCTCTCAGCACACACCGTACAGGGGAATATTCTTGGCTGGCTGACTTGATTGACAGGCGGGAACTCTGTAGCTGTTAGCGAGGAGGCTAAAGCCCCGCCTCTTTACCTAGCACTAAGTTAGGTTGAGTTCAACATTTCCAATATGGCTGCCACCGAAGATCTGCTTCAGGAACAGACGGGTGACATCACCGAGACTACGTCCATTTATTATACAGGAAATGGTCTGTCTGTGCCTCCGACTGTCAGTGCTGCTGGAGGCGGAGCTAGGATGGCTGTAGGCAGAGCTAGGATGGATGTAGGTGGAGCTAGGATGGCTGTAGGCGGAGCTAGGATGGCTGTAGGCAGAGCTAGGATGGCTGTAGGCAGAGCTAGGATGGCTGTAGGCGGAGCTAGGATGGCTGTAGGGGGAGCTAGGATGGCTGTAGGGGGAGCTAGGATGGATGTAGGCGGAGCTAGGATGGATGTAGGCAGAGCTAGGATGGCTGTAGGGGGAGCTAGGATGGCTGTAGGGGGAGCTAGGATGGCTGTAGGCAGAGCTAGGATGGCTGTAGGGGGAGCTAGGATGGCTGTAGGGGGAGCTAGGATGGCTGTAGGCGGAGCTAGGATGGCTGTAGGCAGAGCTAGGATGGCTGTAGGCAGAGCTAGGATGGCTGTAGGCAGAGCTAGGATGGCTGTAGGGGGAGCTAGGATGGCTGTAGGCAGAGCTAGGATGGCTGTAGGCAGAGCTAGGATGGCTGTAGGGGGAGCTAGGATGGCTGTAGGGGGAGCTAGGATGGATGTAGGTGGAGCTAGGATTGATGTAGGTGGAGCTAGGATGGATGTAGGTGGAGCTAGGATGGCTGTAGGTGGAGCTAGGATGGCTGTAGGGGGAGCTAGGATGGATGTAGGTGGAGCTAGGATTGATGTAGGTGGAGCTAGGATGGATGTAGGTGGAGCTAGGATGGATGTAGGTGGAGCTAGGATGGATGTAGGTGGAGCTAGGATGGCTGTAGGCAGAGCTAGGATGGCGATAATAGATGGTGCACAGAACCTGCACAGTGCTGAACGCAGTGTGACCTCTGCTCTGGATTTAATGGTACCTGCTGTTAATGAGGGAGTTCAGCATAATGTCACATGTTGAATTTAAATTGCAGACTGTCTGATTCAACTCAAAACAAAGTGGAAGTGTCACTCTCCACGCCGCTCCTGATTCTTTAGTGCCGCCTTCCTCACAGTCAAACAGTTTTAGAAGCGTCAGGTCCGAGTTTCACTTCCTGAGATTAAGTTTGGTCAAACGGGGTCAAAACCTGTCCTGCTTTTATTATCCTCCAACAAGGAAGTTTACAACTCCTCACACACACACACACACACACACACACACACACACACACACACACACACACACACACACACACACACACACACACACTCACACACTCACTTCCTCACCCCTGCTGACCCTTCAACCCTGATGTGTGTCACTCATGGCGGTGACAGTCAGGGCGGCGCTGCTGACACGAGGGCGCTCAAGCGGTGAGCATTTGTCCGTGCGTTCCTGCTTTTACCTCCTGTGTGTGTGTGTGTGTGTGTGTGTGTGTGTGGTTGTGTGTGTGTGTGTGTGTGCGTGTGCGTGCGTGTGTGTGTGTGCGTGCGTGCGTGCGTGCATGTGTGTGTGTGCGTGTGCGTGCGTGCGTGCGTGCGTGTGCGTGCTTGCATGTGTGTGTGTGCGTGCGTGTGTGTGTGTGTGTGTGTCTTCCTCTCTCTGTTTCTGTGTGACTCATTGACCCATGACGTGATGGCTCTCTGACAGCTCTCAGAGCTGGTTCTTATCTCTCAGCTTCAGGACAGTATAACACTGAGATGTGTTCACAGTGAGGAGGCCGTCTGAGAGCAGCTGCTTCTTTAACTCTGAGTTTATTTAAAGATCTGAAAGTGAACTGGTATAATCCTCTCCTCATGTGTTTGTTATCTCAACCCATCAGAACTCAAATTACAGGTCTGTAATGATCAGGAGGAGAAAGTTGATACTACAGAACCTCCTGATGCCTCATCCAAACAACACATCACATGCACACGCTCCTTACTCACCGTCCTGTCTAGAAAGCCGTCTGACAATAACTGAGGAGCTCACAGTTTCACGGCCCACGTTGCTGCGAAACGCTTATCTGCACACTTTCAAAGCTCCTAACCGCAGATGTCTCTGTGTTATATTTAGCGTCGCGGTGAAGCAACACTTTCAGATGTCCGTGGAAACGAAAGAGAGAAAGTTTCCGAGGTGAGGAAGATGGAAACAGAGCTGAGAGAGAACGCTCGTGGTCAGATTTGGTTATGAAATATGCGTGCAGATGTTCTTAGAAGAATGTCTTTAAAAAGCTTCTGTGGTTAACACTCAAAGGTTATCTGTGACAGATCACTGGAGGTGTGGTTTCTGATTTCACTCACTCTAAGAAGGGGGTCTTATTTGACTCATCTCTAAACCCCAAACTGACTCGTAAGCAAAGATTAAAACTTCATATTTTCCTTCTCAAGATAAAAACAAGTTGTCATTGCTCCTCCAGCTGAACCATCACCTCACATGCACAGCTCCTGTGTGTGTGTGTGTGTGTGTGTGTGTGTGTGTGTGTGTGTGTGTGTGAGCTGCAGCGTGCACGCAGGATGTTTTCACAGCACTCACTTCTGACGGGGTGATTTACATCCTCTTAGACCTTCTTATTGACACACACACACACACACACACACACACACACACACACACACACACACACACACACACACACACACACACACAAACAGGTTTGTGATCAGACTGGTTTAACAGAGTCCGTCTGATGTTTGTACAGAGACCTGGTCTCAGAGATCTGTTTCACATGCTCAGCCCTGACAGCACCTCCGCCCGGCGCTGGATGAGAGGGTGATGGATATTTCAGACGTCAGTTGGTTCCTGTCACACAAGTATTCGTCTGTCTTTTAAAGATGCACTTCCTGGCACAGGTTTGCAGCTGGTTTAGAGGAGATGTTTCACTTTGATATCCCAGACCTTTCCAACCTTTGACATATGATGAATGATACGCCTCAGGTTCAGGAACACATCATCGGTTTATTGTTTGACTCATTTTCACCTTTCAAAGCTGCTGACATGAAACAGCAGGGGAGGAATATTTAAGTCACAAGCATGAAGTTTAATAAGCACCTTTCTTTAGCCTGTAATCTTATTTTACAATCACTGATAATCTTCCAATAACAGCTTGGACCATTTAAAGGCACGCCTCCTTCTGGTAGCACAACATGCAGCATTTACTGATCGTGATCCGGCTCCCTGTTCTCTGGTCCACCAACACCCTCAGCACGGAGCAGGACCTCCGGACAGCTGGAGTCATGTGACCGAGGTCTTCTCCTCCTCCTCTCCTCATCCATGTTGTCTTTCTGGTCCTCTGAAAACCTCTGACCTGTTGACTCCAGGCCTGGGAACAGGTTACAGGACCAACCTGATTCTTAGAGGTTTTTCATATGTTGTTAAAACCATAAAAGATGCATGCATGCAAACAGTCACTTCCTTTCTGTCCTAACATTCCTGAATTGAATATTAAATGAGTGTGCTCCCCAAAATAACCTTTATACTGTACATCCTGCAGAGTAGATTCCTGGTATTGCATGGTGATAACTCTTTAATGAGCATCAGCCAGAGTAACGTCAGACTTCCACTAGATCAGAGCAGGACCTCCGGACAGCTGGAGTCATGTGACCGAGGTCTTCTCCTCCTCCTCCTCCTCCTCCTCTCCTCATCCATGTTGTCTTTCTGGTCCTCTGAAAACCTCTGACCTGTTGACTCCAGGCCTGGCTCCGCTCATCATGACTTTGGTTTGTTGTTGTAGTTAAGTGAAATACGATCTGGTGATAACACAGAGTGTTTGATTCTGAAAATTAACCGGATGTTTTCATTTTGTTTTGGTGAAACCTGACTTCCTGTCCCTCAGATGAAACCCTTTCTCTTGACATGTAGAAACGATGTATGGATGCCTGAATTGGTCTAACGTTATTCAGTTGCTTTGTCACAGAGAGAATGCTGAAGGTATTCACAGGTATGTGTTTGCTGTCATATTCAAACCCTCTTTATTCCTGCTCTCCAGCAGCCTCTCTCTCTCTGTCACCCCTTTGTACCCTGCTCTGTTCTCCTGCTCAGGTGAAAGGGATCCTGGGAACAGCCAGGTTCCAGCTTCCCAAAAGCCTTTCATTGCTGGCAGCTTACAAAGGAACAAAGATTGTCTCAGTGTTGGGATGCTTATGGGAAATCCAACCCAGACTGTAATGGCCACAGATTGATAACTGAGAGCTAACAGAAGAGAGGAAGACAGGACAGATCCACTGTATGAGCCTGGGAGATGTTTAAACTGTAGTTGGTATTATAACCTGTTGATCACCTGAAGGCAACACGTCTGTTATAAACTGTGAGGCTGGATACCGCTCCCATCAACCCACACATCCTGACCTGGAGGAGGGAGTCTAAAATCCTTCTTCTGACCCTCAAAGCTCTCAATGATCAGACACCTTCATATCTTAAAGAGCTCATAGTGTCCTGTTCCCCCTCTAGAACACTACGCTCCCAACATGCAGGCCTGCTCATCGTACCTAAAGTCTCTAAAAGTAGTATGGGAGGTAGAGCCTTCAGTTATCAGGACCCTCTCCTTTGGAATCATCTACCAGTCAGGGTCCAGGAGGCAGACCCCCTCTCTACTCTTAAGAGTAGGCTTCAAACTTTCCTTTTTGATAAAGCTTATAGTTAGAGCTGGATCAGGCTTGGACCAGGTCTTAGTTATGCTGCTATAGGCTTAGACTGACACACTGGGATCCTGTCTTTCCCTCTCTCTCCTCTCTCTGCCTGTCTCTCACTTTAACTCTTCCTGTCCCATTAAAGTTACTAACCATAGACCTTTCTGGAGTCCCTGAGCTCCCTTGTCTTGTAGGTTCCTCTGGATCTCTGCTGCTGTGGACGTGGTCCAGACTCCAGCTGCTACAACTACTACTATCCGTCTCCCCACTATCATCTCTCTCTTTCTTCATCTCCCTCTATCCCTCTCTCCAACACGGTCTCAGCAGATGTGTGTTTAGTCTGGTCCTGCTGGAGGTTTCTGCCTGGTCTGAGCAGGACTACAGTTCCTCTGAACATGGACCAGTGAGAGAATGTTTAAGATCTGGTCCCAGTGTAAAACTCTGGATGTGATAATCACCAAACCTGCGTGTCCTCATTTATTGCTTCTATGTTTGCGTCTGTCCGTCCGTCCGTCCAGTTGCGTGGGTGTGATCACGTCTGTCTGAAGTTCCTGCAGCTTAGAGCGCAGCATTGTACAAAGTGACAGCCCCATCAAAGAGAGCGGGCCGGCATAAAAGGACGTTTTATGGCTGTGCCCTTCAAAAGAGCAGTTTGAGGAGTTCAAAGCACACACAGGGAGAGGCCGGCCGCGGACGGAAAGTTCTGCTCTAAACCAAACGTGAGACAGACGATGGGAGAGGAAGAGAGAGGGACATAAAAGGTGAAGAGAGGGAAATCCTCAAACACTATTTGATACCTCTCATCAAAGACCTGAACCAGCCGGCCCGGTTCAGGTTTTGACGTTAAATCTTGACATGACAGGAGGCTGTGGTCCTCCCCGCTGCAGACACACATCAGGCCCAGCTGGGTGTTTGATGGATCTCACCCGTCTGCATGTGTGTTTTTAGGGCGCACACCTTCCAGACACATGCTGAGGAAATCTTCAGAAGACAGGAAATGTCCTGTATTTGATTTACAGTGAGGTATAGATGGACGGCTAAATCAGGAACCGGTCACTGCTGATGGTCTGCTCTTTGAACACTTAGAGATTTAAAGCCTCGGCTCAGAGACAGAGACCTGCTGGGTTTGGGATTAAAGGCGGCGAATCAGAGTCATCGAGCGCGATGTGAACCGTTCAGTTCACCAAAGATCCGCTGGAGTCCGGATGGATGTGATCTTTGAGATCTCTGGATCCATCCTTATATCTGAAGTTATGCCAAATATGCTCTCTACAAATATAGATTCTGTATGTAGGCCGGTCTTCATGTGTTGGTAAAGGATTCTGTATGTAGACCAGTCTTCATGTGTTGGTAAAGGATTCTGTATGTAGACCAGTCTTCATGTGTTGGTAAAGGATTCTGTATGTGGACCAGTCTTCATGTGTTGGTAAAGGATTCTGTATGTAGGCCGGTCTTCATGTGCTGGTAAAGGATTCTGTATGTAGGCCGGTCTTCATTAAGGAACCCATTCATAAGAAACCTGAGACAGTGAAGCTAATCAACACACTGAAACAAAGACTGAGGGCGAGATGGGAGACAGACGGCAGGTAATGGTTCATTCATTATTCATCATGGAGAGAAATGTTGCCTTCCTTATTAAATCACAGTGTAAAACACAGATGGTCTGTCTCCCCCGGTGACTGTAACGGTTACAGACCATAATGAGCAGATCATGCAAACACTCATACTCATTAGGTCAAACAGGAAGTCAACATCTGTGAACGGTTCTTTGTCCAGCTTCGGTTTGGAGCATCTCAAATTCCAAATCAGGTCCAGCTCACATTCAGGCACCCGGTCAACACTTTGGA
>NW_023260228.1:0-5000 GCF_009762535.1 Notolabrus celidotus | reverse complement strand
TTTAGAGAAACATCGTCCTTTAGAGAAACATCGTCCTCACTCTGTTCCCTTTACTCTTAGTCAGTTAAACAGACTCACTACCCGGCTGTCTTACTGTGGGAAATACTTCATTCTGATTGGTTAAAACCCCTTGACAACAGTTATTAACTCTGACAGAGACAACCAGATTAAACCCGTCATGTGAACTCAATGCCTCGTGTTTGGGTAAAGTACCTCGCCTTCATCTGTAATCTCCTCCTCCTGCAGAAGAAGAAACACACAGGCTGGCTGGCTAGCTGGATGCTAAGTCTTCTTCCTCTGCGACCTGAAGGTCATTTCATCTTCTAGTTACTATGGATAGAAACATTTAGAGAAACATCGTCCTTCAGAGAAACATCGTCCTTTAGAGAGACATCGTCCTTTAGAGAAACATCGTCCTTTAGAGAAACATCGTCCTTTAGAGAAACATCGTCCTTTAGAGAGACATCGTCCTTTAGAGAAACATCGTCCTTTAGAGAAACATCGTCCTTTAGAGAGACATCGTCCTTTAGAGAAACATCGTCCTTTAGAGAAACATCGTCCTTTAGAGAAACATCGTCCTTTAGAGAAACATCGTCCTTTAGAGAAACATCGTCCTTTAGAGAGACATCGTCCTTTAGAGAAACATCGTCCTTTAGAGAAACATCGTCCTTTAGAGAGACATCGTCCTTTAGAGAAACATCGTCCTTTAGAGAAACATCGTCCTTGAGAGAAACATCGTCCTTTAGAGAAACATCGTCCTTTAGAGAAACATCGTCCTTTAGAGAAACATCGTCCTCACTCTGTTCCCTTTACTCTTAGTCAGTGCTGTCAGTTAAACAGACTCACTACCCGGCTGTCTTACTGTGGGAAATACTTCATTCTGATTGGTCAAAACCCCTTGACAACAGTTATTAACTCTGACAGAGACAACCAGATTAAACCCGTCATGTGAACTCAATGCCTCGTGTTTGGGTAAAGTACCTCGCCTTCATCTGTAATCTCCTCCTCCTGCAGAAGAAGAAACACACTCTCAGGCTGGCTGGCTAGCTGGATGCTAAGTCTTCTTCCTCTGCGACCTGAAGGTCATTTCATCTTCTAGTTACTATGGATACTCAGCAGATGTGTGTCTAACATGAGTCTGGTCCTGCTGGAGGTTTCTGCCTGTTAAAGGAAGTTTGTCCTTGTCACTGTAACTTGCTAAATGCTGCAAAGTGCTCTGCTCATGGTGGATTAAGATGAGATCAGACTGAGTCCTGTCTGGAAGAGGGGACTGGATCTGATGTTGATGTTGGGTCTTTGTTGATAATAGAACCGGTCTAGATTATGTATATAATGAACAGCTGTGCTGGGCGTAGTTCTGTGTCTGCCTGAGGGTCCCTGCTTCCCTTCGTGGCTCCTGTAGTCTACCTGCAGGACTGATGAAGGCCAGTAGCCCTGGAACAGAGCAGCCACCCACTTAGTTCTGGTTCAGTCCTGTGTCTGGCTCCCCGCTCCAGGATCACTTCCCCTCAGCCTGTAAAATGATCACCGGATGGCTTCTTGATTTCCCTCTCTTTTTCTCTGTCTCCTCTCCTTTCCTCCCTTCCTCTCCTCTCGTTTTCACCTCCTTGTCCCCTCCTCCCCTCGCTCGCCCACCACCACGTCTAACCTTAACTCTCCCGGTCCTCCTCCATCATCTCTCCTTTCTTCCGTTGCTCTTTCCTTCTTAAAATGGATGCTGTCCCCTTGGGAGTGGTCAGCAGAGAGCGGAGGAAGGAGGAGGCACTTACAGTCTTTATGCTGAATTCATTGAAGCTGTGTTTACAGGGACCAGAACTCCTGCCTCCTCATTAAAGTGATGAACAGAGACTATGTTTAAGATCTGACTCTCATCAAACCATCCATCCTTCCATGTCTCCTCCTCGCTGCCCGACCTCCTGCAGCTTCACAGGAGATGGAATATTCCCCGGCCTGCCTGAATCATCCGAGTGATGCTGTGCCTCAGAAACCCAGAGCTGTGTTTGTCCTGGTTGTTAAAGAGCGGAGGAACTTTGGCATTTGCTCTCACCAGGTAAATCTTTTATGGAGACCGGATTGTGGTCTCAGCCAGCACTCAGGCAGAGGTTTATGGAGGGAAGTGTACCTTCCATAATTTATGTCCTAAAATAACTATAAAAGTTAGTTTCCAGTTCTTACACGTGTGAGCTGGAAGCCCAGCTCCTGTTATTCCTGCATGTTTCCTCCATCTGTAAGAACAAACTCCAGGATGTCCTCATGTCGTAAAGACTTCAGACATGGCTAATCCACTTCAGAGACCAGGAACTAACAGATACTCTACATCCTCCAGAGGTGGAGCTTTGTCAGACTCATAGACTTTATAATAATGGACGTAGTCTCCGTGACATCACCCGTCTGTTCCTGAAGCGCTGTTCTGAAGCCGGGCAGCGGCGGCGGCCATATTGCTGCTGGCTCCGCCCATCATGACTTTGGTTTGTTGTTGTAGTTAAGTGAAATACGATCTGGTGATAACACAGAGTGTTTTATTCTGAAAATTAACCGGATGTTTTCATTTTGTTTTGGTGAAACCTGACTTCCTGTCCCGCTCCATCTGCTCTGTTGAGATTGATGCGTCGTGCTCCGGCGTCCGGCACAAATAGAAGTCTTGAGTATCTGATCCGGAGGACTCAGACCTGCCGGATCAGAGACGCAGCCGGAACCCAACGGAGCGGATCCAGAGGAAGTTTAATGTCCACTATAGGAGTCTGGTTTTACTCGAGGTTTCTGCCTGTTTCCTTGCCACTGTGTTGAGTCCTTCTTCCTGGTGGGTTTATCTCGGTCTCTGTAAGTAATACAACAAAGAGTACAGCCTGATGAAACGGATGGATCAGATCTCAGTGTGTGAGTTTGTCTGGTGTTTCAGAGGTGACCTGAATCTGCTGCTGTGGATGGATTGTGTTCTATATTTAGCCGTGGAGGCGTTGGTATAATCTTAGTGTTGACCTGCGGTCCTTCAAGTTTTCAAATAACCTGTTTTCAGATCTGTGACACATTTTCTGTTTCCACTTCATGAAGGTCAAGAAGAAGAATGTTTCCAACGCGACAGTGTCGTAATTCAAGGTTTGAGTTTTTGGCTTTTGATAGATTTTCTTTGAAACTAAAGAAGTTTACCTCAGGACCTCCAACCAGCCCGCTCTGCCCCGACCCTCCAGCCTGGTGCCCGCTCTGCACCGACCCTCCAGCCTGGTGCCCGCTCTGCACCGACCCCCAGCCTGGTGCCCGCTCTGCACCGACCCCCAGCCTGGTGCCCGCTCTGCACCGACCCCCAGCCTGGTGCCCGCTCTGCACCGACCCTCCAGCCTGGTGCCCGCTCTGCCCTGACCGTCCAGCCTGGTGCCCGCTCTGCACCGACCCTCCAGCCTGGTGCCCGCTCTGCCCCGACCCTCCAGCCTGGTGCCCGCTCTGCCCTGACCCTCCAGCCTGGTGCCCGCTCTGCCCTGACCCTCCAGCCTGGTGCCCGCTCTGCCCCGACCCTCCAGCCTGGTGCACGCTCTGCACGACCCTCCAGCCTGGTGCCTGCTCTGCACTGACCCCCCCAGCCTGGTGCCCGCTCTGCCCCGACACCTCCAGCCTGGTGCTCGCTCTGCCCCGACCCTCCAGCCTGGTGCCCACTCTGCCCCAACACCCCAGCCTGGTGCCCGATCTGCCCCGACCCTCCAGCCTGTGCCAGCTCTGCACCGACCCTCCAGCCGGTGCACGCTCTGCAGGACCTCCAGCCTGGTGCCAGCTAGCACCACCCCCGGCCTGGTGCCCGCTCTGCATGACCCCCCCAGCCTGGGTGCCCGCTCTGCACCGACCCCTCCAGCCTGGTTGCCCCGCTCTGCACCGACCCCCCAGCCTGGTGCCCGCTCTGCACCGACACCCCCCCAGCCTGGTGTCCGCTCTGCACCGACCCCCCCAGCTGGTGTGTCGCTCTGCACCGACCCTCCAGCCTGGTGCCCGCTCTGCACCGACCCCCCAGCCTGGTGCCCGCTCTGCACCGACGCCCCCAGCCTGGTGTCCGCTCTGCACCGACCCCCCAGCATGGTGCCCGCTCTGCACCGACCCCCCAGCCTGGTGCCTGCTCTGCACCGACCCCCCCAGCCTGGTGCCCGCTCTGCACCGACGCCCCCAGCCTGGTGCCTGCTCTGCACCGACCCCCCAGCATGGTGCCCGCTCTGCTTCGACCCCCCAGCCTGGTGCCTGCTCTGCACCGACCCCCCAGCATGGTGCCCCTGTTGTTGCGTGATCAGACAGGCTCAGGGGCCCCCGCTCGCCCTGGCTGACTCCACTCCTTTTCAATGGGGTCTTCCGCTTTCACAGTCACAGCCATGGCTCTGAATTCCCATCCATACACACACACACATGCACACACTTAGAAGCACATAAACTGCCCCTACCCATCGGCCTGCACGTGCACACACACACACACACACACACACACACACACACACACTCACAAACATGAGGGGTGGTGGGGGCTGGAGCTAGGGGGACGGGGACCAGGAGAGGGTAATGGAGGGGGGGCACATGGGGATAGCCTGGACCGGAGGCACGCTTCTAGACTTGTGGATGAGGCAGAAAAGCCATTATGGATTGTTATGGTTGGCTGATCGCTCCCTTTCAGCGGCTGAGCTGCACACAAAGCGGCAGGCAGAAGCTAAAATAATGGATCTCTGCATCACACCGCCCTCCGGAGTGCATCTGACTTTATGTGATCACAAATGCATGATGGGAGATAGAGGGAAGTGTGTGTTTGTGTGTGTGTGAGCCCGTGCATACGTCAAAACAGAAAGACAGGAGAAATGTTTTTTTTTAACCTTCATTCAAATCTTCTCTGAATGGTTCAGAAACACAAGTTTCATTGACTGAAACGCTCTGGAGGTATAAGAATGATCCTCAGGTGTTACCAAGGAAACAGAGCTATATTTAGTAAAACACACACATAAATGAACAAGTGGACACAAGACTCCCACACAAACATG
>NW_023260227.1:20000-22500 GCF_009762535.1 Notolabrus celidotus | reverse complement strand
GGCAGCTGTCAAGCTCCGCCCCGTCATACTTCACGGCCTCTGATAGGTCGACAAGCCTGAACAGATTCGGAAAAGTTAAAATGTGTGTGTGTTTGTGTGTGTGTTTGTGTGTGTGTGAGTGTGTGTGAGTGTGTGTGCATGTGGATTTGGACCTACACTTTGTCCTTCACCAGGTGTTGAATGCAGCCTCTGAACGACCGGGACACATCCTGTAATCTGATTGGCAGACGAGACTCCTCCCCTGTTGGGACCCCTCCAATGAAGAGAGAGGATGGGGACAGACGGGAAAGTCCGCCCGGCAACACAGAGACAGATTTTGTTTGTTCTTCATCCATCTGCAAGGACAGAGACCTGAGAAACACACAGCAGCATTAAGGCAACGTTTACAGGGGAGACAGGTGAGACAGGTGAGACAGGGGAGACAGGTGAGACAGGGGAGACAGGGGAGACAGGGGAGACAGGTGAGACAGGGGAGACAGGGGAGACAGGGGAGACAGGTGAGACAGGGGAGACAGGGGAGACAGGGGAGACAGGGGAGACAGGTGTTCGTTTCCATGGAAACACCTACTTCTTGTTGATGCTAAGAATCACAGAGTGTTTCTGTCCATCGCTGTAGGACGTTCCATCAGGTTTTACCAGCATTACTTTTCGAGTAGCCACACCCACTTCACCAAGCTCCGCCTCCAAAGCACCTGAGATCAGGTGGACGGACAGGAAGTGCTAAACGCACACACACACACACACACACACACACACACACACACACACACACACACACAGGGTCAGAGGTCAAAGATCAAAGGATCATGTTGCCTTTTTTAACAGCAAACACAAACTCCATCAAACACAGGTCACAGATTAGCTTAGCTTAGCTTCTTCTGTCAGTGTGTCTCACCTGTCTGTTTGCATCACTGAAAGCAGCCAGTAAGACTCCTGATTGGTTGTTGGATGAGAAGGAGAAGAGAAGCTCCGCCTCCTGACCGAAGGATCGAGGAGCCATCTGAACGAAGCCGCCGGCGAGCAAGGACACACTCCTAACGGCCTGAGACACATCGAGAGTGTGTACTTTAGAGTGTGTACTACAGAGTGTGTACTACAGAGTGTGTACTACAGAGTGTGTACTATAGAGTGTGTACTACAGAGTGTGTACTATAGAGTGTGTACTATAGAGTGTGTACTACAGAGTGTGTACTACAGAGTGTGTACTATAGAGTGTGTACTACAGAGTGTGTACTATAGAGTGTGTACTACAGAGTGTGTACCATAGAGTGTGTACTTTAGAGTGTGTACTATAGAGTGTGTACTTTAGAGTGTGTACTACAGAGTGTGTACTACAGAGTGTGTACTACAGAGTGTGTACTATAGAGTGTGTACTATAGAGTGTGTACTTTAGAGTGTGTACTACAGAGTGTGTACTTTAGAGTGTGTACTACAGAGTGTGTACTATAGAGTGTGTACTTTAGAGTGTGTACTACAGAGTGTGTACTATAGAGTGTGTACTATAGAGTGTGTACTACAGAGTGTGTACTATAGAGTGTGTACTTTAGAGTGTGTACTTTAGAGTGTCTACTATAGAGTGTGTACTATAGAGTGTGTTCTTTAGAGTGTGTACTGTGTGCACTATAGAGGGTGTACTGTGTGTATTACCTCGAGTACACAGCCCTTCCTGACTCCGTAGGCGTCTCTCAGCAGGTCAAAGTTGGAGCGAGCGATCTCCACGTTTTTGATGCAGCCAACATACGACCTGGACACAACCTGTCGCCTAGCAACCAGACAATGGATGGTCAGTCACATGACCCGTGACATCACCAGAACCTCATAGCTATTATAAAAAGACTCACCTGATTGGTCGGGAGGTAGGAAGTCCTCCAATGTAGATTGGGTCCAGATCTGACCTGTTCAAGTCGGAGGCAGTTCCAGGAGACTCCGCCTCCAAAACCTCCTTCTCTGATGATTGGTCGGCTGCCATGATGGACAGGTAACCTGCAACCACAGCGGCAACATTTTACTTTTCTGATGCTCCGAAAGTTTTCAACGGGGGACGGGTCAGGACCAAGGGAGAGGTTCCGGTGGCTGGTGGTGAGGCTTTCAGCAGTGTGACTGCCCCCTGGTGGCTGGCTGCAGTATAGGTAAAAAAATCCGTCTCCCCCATTCATTTGAATGGGGGAGCAGTCAAACTTTAAAAAATAAATACACGTCGTACGAATGTTTCTCCCCTCCGTATGCTGTGGTGACATGTAGTCAGTATTTGACTGTTTTGTGTTCAAGGTCTCTTTTTCCTGAAAAGTTTCTTCTTCGTTGGTTATTAGAGTTTAAAAAACAGGGTTTTACTTCCTGTTTCCTTTGACTCACAGCCGCCGTGGAGTGAAACTTCAAAGGGCACACAGCGTCTTGTGATGTCACGCTGTAAGGCGGAGCTTATTACAGTGGCTTCACAGGCTCTGGCTGCACAATGGCGGCGCCCAGGAGAGGGATTTTTTGGCTTCAGAACCGTACAACG
>NW_023260227.1:0-15000 GCF_009762535.1 Notolabrus celidotus | reverse complement strand
ACACACCTGTACACACCTGTACACACACCTGTACACACCTGTACACACACCTGTACACACATCTGTACACACCTGTACACACATCTGTACACACCTGTACACACATCTGTACACACACCTGTACACACACCTGTACACACCTGTACACACCTTTACACACACCTTTACACACACCTATACACACCTGTACAGACACCTGTACACACACCTGTACATACCTATACACACCTGTACACACACCTGTACACACACCTGTACACACCTGTACACACACCTGTACACACCTGTACACACCTGTACACACACCTGTACATACTTATACACACCTGTACACACACCTGTACATACACCTGTACACACATCTGTACACACACCTGTACAAACACCTGTACACACACCTGTACACACACCTGTACACACCTGTACACACACCTGTACACACACCTGTACACACATCTGTACACACACCTGTACACACCTGTACACACCTGTACACACATCTGTACACACACCTGTACACACCTGTACACACATCTGTACACACCTGTACACACACTTGTACACACACCTGTACACACACCTTTACACAACTTTACACACACCTGTACACACAACTGTACACACATCTGTACACACAACTGTACACACATCTGTACACACACCTCTACACACCTGTACACACACATGTACACACCTTTACACACACCTGTACACACAACTGTACACACACCTGTACACACACCTGTACACACATCTGTACACACGCCTTTACACACACCTTTACACACCTTTACACACACCTATACACACCTGTACACACACCTGTACACACCTTTACACACACCTTTACACACACCTGTACACACACCTGTACACACATCTAAACACACGCCTATACACACCTGTACACACACCTGTACAGACACCTGTACACACATCTGTACACACCTGTACACACACCTGTACACACATCTGTACACACGCCTATACACACGCCTATACACACCTGTACACAAGCCTATACACACCTGTACACACACCTGTACACACACCTGTACACACACCTGTACACACCTGTACACACCTGTACACACACCTGTACACACCTGTACACACACCTTTACACACCTGTACACACACGTACACACACCTGTGCACACCTATACACACACTTGTACACACCTGTACACACCTATACACACACCTGTACACACATCTGTACACACCTTTACGCACACACCTGTACACACCTGTACACACACCTTTACACACCTGTACACACACGAACACACACCTGTGCACACCTATACACACACTTGTACACACCTGTACACACCTATACACACATCTGTACACACACCTGTACACACCTGTACACACACCTATACACCCCTTTACACACACCTGTACACACATCTGTACACACACCTGTACACACCTGTACACACACCTGTACACACCTGTACACACACCTGTACACACCTGTACACACACCTGTACACACCTATACACACCTGTACACACACCTGTGCACACCTGTACACACACCTGTACACACCTGTATACACCTATACACACAACTGTACACACACTTGTACACACCTGTACACACCTATACATACAACTGTACACACACTTGTACACACCTGCATTAATGGGTACACATAAAAACACTCACCTGTGCAGGGAGTGGGCGTGGCTCTGCAGCTGGTGGGTGTGGCTTTCTACACGGTACACACTCTCCAGAGCATCTGTCTTCTTTAGTCCAACAACCAAACTGTCCACCTGTTTCCTCAGCAGGGGGTGCCACTGATCCAGCTGACCACTGAACTCCTCCACCTGCTGTGCACACATAGGTGAGGTCATGTTACTGATTGGATTTTTGAGTACTTCTGTTACTCACCTGTGATACCATGACAGGTAGAAATGTCCACCAATAGGGACAATCAAAATTATAAGTATGCTGATAAGAACATCTCAACCGAGTCAAAAACATCAATGACATCATCACACCATGGACAGGTGAGTCCTCCACCTGGTACTAGAGGTTTCATCATGAGGTCATATGATAATGAGGTCACGTGATCATGAGGTCATTTGATCATGAGGTCACGTGATCATGAGGTCATATAATCATGAGGTCATTTGATAATGAGTTCATGTGATAATGAGGTCATGTGATAATGAGGTCATATGATAATGAGGTCATGTCATCATGAGGTCATGTCATCATGAGGTCATATGATCATGAGGTCATGTCATCATGAGGTCATGTCATCATGAGGTCATATGATAATGAGGTCATATGATAATGAGGTCATATGATAATGAGGTCATGTGATAATGAGGTCATGTGATCATGAGGTCATGTGATCATGAGGTCATGTGATCACGAGGTCATGTGATCATGAGGTCATATGATCATGAGGTCATGTGATCATGAGGTCATGTGATCATGAGGTCATATGATCATGAGTTCATATGATCATGAGGTCATGTGATCATGAGGTCATGATCATGAGGTCATATGATCATGAGGTCATGTGATCATGAGGTCATGTGATCATGAGGTCATGTGATCATGAGGTCATATGATCATGAGGTCATGTGATCATGAGGTCATGTGATCATGAGGTCATGTGATCATGAGGTCATGTGATCATGAGGTCATGTGATCATGAGGTCATGTGATCATGAGGTCATATGATCATGAGGTCATGTGATCATGAGGTCATGTGATCATGAGGTCATGTGATCATGAGGTTATAAAAATTAGCAATATAAAATGTACTGTGTTTGTGTAGCGTGTGTTGTACCGTGGTGATGTTTGTGTAGCGTGTGTTGTACCGTGGTGGTGTTTGTGTAGTGTGTGTTGTACCGTGGTGGTGTTTGTGTAGCGTGTGTTGTACCGTGGTGGTGTTTGTGTAGCGTGTGTTGTACCGTGGTGGTGTTTGTGTAGCGTGTGTTGTACCGTGGTGGTGTTTGTGTAGCGTGTGTTGTACCGTGGTGGTGTTTGTGTAGTGTGTGTTGTACCGTGGTGGTGTTTGTGTAGCGTGTGTTGTACCGTGGTGGTGTTTGTGTAGCGTGTGTTGTACCGTGGTGGTGTTTGTGTAGCGTGTGTTGTACCGTGGTGGTGTTTGTGTAGTGTGTGTTGTACCGTGGTGGTGTTTGTGTAGCGTGTGTTGTACCGTGGTGGTGTTTGTGTAGTGTGTGTTGTACCGTGGTGATGTTTGTGTAGCGTGTGTTGTACCGTGGTGGTGTTTGTGTAGCGTGTGTTGTACCGTGGTGGTGTTTGTGTAGCGTGTGTTGTACCGTGGTGGTGTTTGTGTAGTGTGTGTTGTACCGTGGTGGTGTTTGTGTAGCGTGTGTTGTACCGTGGTGGTGTTTGTGTAGCGTGTGTTGTACCGTGGTGGTGTTTGTGTAGCGTGTGTTGTACCGTGGTGGTGTTTGTGTAGCGTGTGTTGTACCGTGGTGGTGTTTGTGTAGCGTGTGTTGTACCGTGGTGGTGTTTGTGTAGCGTGTGTTGTACCGTGGTGGTGTTTGTGTAGCGTGTGTTGTACCGTGGTGGTGTTTGTGTAGCGTGTGTTGTACCGTGGTGGTGTTTGTGTAGCGTGTGTTGTACCGTGGTGGTGTTTGTGTAGCGTGTGTTGTACCGTGGTGGTGTTTGTGTAGCGTGTGTTGTACCGTGGTGATGTTTGTGTAGTGTGTGTTGTACCGTGGTGATGTTTGTGTAGCGTGTGTTGTACCGTGGTGGTGTTTGTGTAGCGTGTGTTGTACCGTGGTGATGTTTGTGTAGTGTGTGTTGTACCGTGGTGGTGTTTGTGTAGTGTGTGTTGTACCGTGTTGATGTTTGTGTAGTGTGTATTGAACCATGGTGGTGTTTGTGTAGTGTGTGTAGTACCGTGGTGGTGTTTGTTAGCTCCTGTGTGATGATGATTGTGTCTTCCAGCAGCAGTTGTGTGTCTTCCGTCACTTCGTCTACAGACGCACACTGAGCACTCAGGTTCTGATGGAGCAACTGAAAAACACAAGAACAACATCAGCCAGACGTGTGTGAGCTGCAGGTGTGTGAGCTGCAGGTGTGTGAGCTGCAGGTGTGTGAGTCCTGCAGGTGTGTGAGCTGCAGGTGTGTGAGTCCTGCAGGTGTGTGAGTCCTACAGGTGTGTGAGTCCTGCAGGTGTGTGAGTCCTACAGGTGTGTGAGTCCTGCAGGTGTGTGAGTCCTACAGGTGTGTGAGTCCTACAGGTGTGTGAGTCCTACAGGTGTGTGAGTCCTACAGGTGTGTGAGTCCTACAGGTGTGTGAGTCCTACAGGTGTGTGAGTCCTGCAGGTGTGTGAGTCCTACAGGTGTGTGAGTCCTACAGGTGTGTGAGTCCTACAGGTGTGTATCAATGAAAGGTGTGTGAACAGGAAGTGCGGGGTTAAACCTTGTGTGTGTCCAGCAGAGTGTGTGTTGAGTCCAGCAGAGTGTGTGACTGCCTGTTTCTTGCTGCAGCATCATTCAGATGTGTTTGTATAAACCGCAGTGTTTCCATGCCAACTGGAAGGGAGGCTGAGAGGGGGCGGAGCCTGTCGTCGACTGCCACTCTGTTCGACATAAAGTCCAACTGCAGCATCTGGACCAGAGACTCTGAGAGACTGCAAAGACAGTCAGAGAGAGAGAGAGAGAGACAGAGACAGAGTGTGGGGGTAATTTCATATAAAACCACGTTCAGGATTCTTCACAGAGAATTGTTTTCTAACTCTGAGTTTTGGTCCGTTCTGTCCCTGAGAGCACATCTCTCCTTCCTTATATGTCCATACATGGAAAGCCTGTGGCAGGGAGAGCAGCTCCCTGGCGGTTTGCTGAGGGAGCGTGAGGACTCTCTACAGAGCGTCAGAGTGTTAAGTTGATGATTTGTGGGCAGAGCTTGACCTTGTGGCCTGAAATCACGCCGTGCTTCATTTTAATATAAATAGTCTTTAAACTCACCTGAGCTCCTGATTGGCTGCGATGCTGGCAGCTGTCAGCTCGACTGCTCTGATGGCATCCAACATGGACTCCACCTCCTCCAGCAGACGTGTCTGATTGGCTGAATCAAGCTCCACTCCTGTAGTCTGGTTCAGAAGCCCCGCCTCAAACTGCAGCTCTGAGCCAATCAATGAAGAGGTGGTCATCGTTTCATGGTTGTGATGCAGTGAATGATGTCATAATTGTTCATAAACACTTGTTTACCCTGAATGTTGTCCTGCAGGTTGCTGATGCTCTCTAGCAGCAGTGCACTCTGGGAAACGCTGTTCCTGGTGGACATGGACACTTTCTCCAGGTGGTTAGAGAAATGTGCGACCTGACCAATCAGAAGAGAGAGATCCTTCAGTCCACTTCACATCTCTCAGTATTTAAAACGAAGGTATTCACCCTTTCATAATAATAATCTCTTTATAAATAACAAGTAGAAACGTGTCACTCTAAGGCGGTGGTACAAGGGCCCACTCCAAACAATGCAACTTGGTTTGGAACCGTTGTAACAGGGCCCATGCTGCTGATCCGGCACCTGACTGTCAGGACCTGGGGGAACCAGAACCTCAAAACTAGAACCAGCAGCCACGACGCACATCCTCCCTCTGCTGCTGGTTCCACAGCTGCAAACAAGCCTCCATTCAAACTAACAGGCATCGCTACGACACAGAAGCTACACACCCTGACTTCCTGTTTACAACACTTCATTAGAGTCGCCATGGTTACCTGCTGCATCATGACGCTGAGGTCAGAGGTCATGTGACTCAGCTCATCCTCCACTCTGGACAACCGCACAGTGACAGACGTGTTCATGTAAAACTGCACCTGTACACACACACACACACACACACACACACACACACACACACACACACACACACACACACAGTAGGTAAACACCAGGTTCACACACACCTTTAGATCAGCAACACTTCACACCAGCAGAGGACAGCATCATAACATGTTACTGCATTGTGTCATTGTTTAATTGTGTGTGTGTGTGTGTGCGCGTGTGTGTGTGTGCGTGTGTACCTGGAACTCTCTCGTCTGGTTTTCCGCCATCACCAGCTGACTGTACGGCGCCATGGCAACGCTGCTCAGGTTGACTGACAGGAAGTAGTTGTGAATTTTCTCCAGGTCGTCCAATAGAACACCAGAACACTCGTCATCACAGGCTGTGGAAAAACACACACACACACACATACACACACACACACTAGCATCACCTCCAAAAAATAAATGTCTGTGTGTGTCTGTGTGTGTTAGTGTGTGTGTGTGTGTATGTGTGTGTCTTTTTTACTCACACACACACTCGCCCTCCTGCAGGATGTGTCTCTCTTCACACTGGTCACATGACTGACCTCTGACCCCGGCCTTACAGTCACACTGTCCGGTTAGTGTGTCACAGAGCGGATGCAGGGAGCCCCGCCCACTGCAGGTGCAGGGTGAACACAGCCCGTTGGTCAATGATGGGTTACCATAGTAACCAACAGAACACCTGCAGGTCGACAGTCAGAGTTTGAGCGTCCCGTGAAGTGAAACATTGTCAGCAGTTCAAAGTAAAAGCCTTCTGGACGGTGAGGTCATTTGGCAAAGGTGATGATGTCAGAGTCAGGTGACGTGAGGCTGATGATGTCATCAGGGACCGCTCTCACCTCTCACAGTATCTTCCCTCATATCCCTCCTGACAGGCGGTGCAGCGGAAATCCCCCAACGCTCCCTCTGCTACACAGCTGGGACTGAAACTACACACACACACACACACACACAAACAAAGTTGTTTTAATGCAGTGACTTCCACTACAGAGTCATGTCTGTGTTTAATGCAGTGCTGCCTGAGGGTCTGTAGATCAGGCCCATCCAGTCTTGGTCCTGGTCCCTGTGGTCCAGAGGGGTCTCCTCTGAGTCTTTAGTGATGAATCCTCTAACTCGTTGTTACTCTGAGGATCTTTATTCTGATCTGTTGAACTGTTGGCTCACGCAGTCTCTCACAGAGATCTGAACCTCTTCCCCTTTCTCCCTCTGAGAGACTCATCCTCTCTGGAGTTTTTGTACCCGGTCATTTGACTCAGCTGTAGATCATGAACATCATGAGATGTTCCTCCAGGTGTTTAGTTGTCTCTGTACTGACTGTTTGAATAGTGCTGCTGCTTCAGATTCTAAAAGGTCATATTAATATCTAAAAGCAACTTTTCTCTGTTAAAACGTTAAATGTGTTCCGTTAAAACGTTAAATGTGTTCTGTTAAGTTAAATGTGTTCTGATAAGTTAAATGTGTTCTGTTAAGTTAAATGTGTTCTGATAAGTTAAATGTGTTCTGTTAAGTTAAATGTGTTCTGTTAAGTTAAATGTGTTCTGATAAGTTAAATGTGTTCTGATAAGTTAAATGTGTTCTGATAAGTTAAATGTGTTCTGTTAAGTTAAATGTGTTCTGATAAGTTAAATGTTGGGTTTAAAGCTTCGTTTGAATCATCACCTTATGTTTTTATTCACATTATACACAGCATCTGAACTTATGGAAGCTGGGTAGATTAGATAGCCTGCAGTGTCACCTGTTGTCCTGTAGGGGGCAAGCACACAGGGAGCAATCACTGACGGAGCCGCTCACATTCCCATAGTGACCTGAGGCACACAGCTCACAGCGCCGCCCAGTGGTGTGGTGCTGACAACCCTGTTTGAAGAAAACACAAACATATGACTAATGACAGCCCTGTAGAGACCTGTAGAGACCTGTAGAGACCTGTACATACCTGTACAGACCTGTACAGACCTGTACAGACCTGTACAGAC
Organism: Notolabrus celidotus; assembly: GCF_009762535.1. Classification (NCBI taxonomy): domain Eukaryota; kingdom Metazoa; phylum Chordata; class Actinopteri; order Labriformes; family Labridae; genus Notolabrus; species Notolabrus celidotus. The sequence goes on along the minus strand of NW_023260227.1, from coordinate 7,212 downwards.
CTGTACAGACCTGTAGATACCTGTAGAGACCTGTACATACCTGTACATACCTGTACAGACCTGTACAGACCTGTACAGACCTGTACATACCTGTACAGACCTGTAGATACCTGTAGAGACCTGTACAGACCTGTAGATACCTGTAGAGACCTGTAGACCTGTAGAGACCTGTACATACCTGTACAGACCTGTACAGACCTGTACAGACCTGTACAGACCTGTACAGACCTGTACAGACCTGTAGATACCTGTAGAGACCTGTACAGACCTGTACATACCTGTACAGACCTGTACAGACCTGTACAGACCTGTACAGACCTGTACAGACCTGTACAGACCTGTACAGACCTGTAGAGACCTGTACAGACCTGTACAGACCTGTACATACCTGTACATACCTGTACAGACCTGTACAGACCTGTACAGACCTGTACAGACCTGTAGATACCTGTAGAGACCTGTAGAGACCTGTACATACCTGTACATACCTGTACAGACCTGTACAGACCTGTACAGACCTGTACATACCTGTACAGACCTGTAGATACCTGTAGAGACCTGTACAGACCTGTAGATACCTGTAGAGACCTGTAGACCTGTAGAGACCTGTACATACCTGTACAGACCTGTACAGACCTGTAGAGACCTGCAGATACCTGTAGAGACCTGTACAGAATTGCAGAGATCTGTAGAGACCTATAGAGACCTGTAGAGACCTGTACAGACTTGTACAGACCTGTAGACCTGTACAGACCTGTACAGACCTGTACAGACCTGTGTCATCGTGTGTCATCGTGTGTCACCGTGTGTCATCCTGTGTTAGCATGTGTCATCATGTGTCATCATGTGTCATCGTGTGTCATCATGTGTCATCATGTGTCATCGTGTGTCATCATGTGTCATGTGTTAGCATGTGTCATCATGTGTCATCATGTGTCATCATGTGTCATCATGTGTTAGCATGTGTTAGCATGTGTCATCATGTGTCATCATGTGTCATCCTGTGTTAGCATGTGTCATCATGTGTCATCATGTGTCATCCTGTGTTAGCATGTGTCATCATGTGTCATCATGTGTCATCGTGTGTCATCATGTGTCATCATGTGTCATCGTGTGTCATCATGTGTCATGTGTTAGCATGTGTCATCATGTGTCATCATGTGTCATCATGTGTCATCATGTGTTAGCATGTGTTAGCATGTGTCATCATGTGTCATCATGTGTCATCCTGTGTTAGCATGTGTCATCATGTGTCATCATGTGTCATCATGTGTCATCCTGTGTTAGCATGTGTTAGCATGTGTCATCATGTGTCATCATGTGTCATCATGTGTCATCATGTGTCATCATGTGTTAGCATGTGTCATCATGTGTCATCATGTGTCATCGTGTGTTAGCATGTGTCATCATGTGTCATCCTGTGTCATCCTGTGTTAGCATGTGTCATCATGTGTCATCATGTGTTAGCATGTGTCATCATGTGTCATCATGTGTCATCCTGTGTTAGCATGTGTCATCATGTGTCATCATGTGTTAGCATGTGTCATCATGTGTCATCCTGTGTCATCATGTGTTAGCATGTGTTAGCATGTGTCATCATGTGTCATCGTGTGTCATCGTGTGTCATCGTGTGTCATCATGTGTCATCATGTGTCATCATGTGTTAGCATGTGTCATCATGTGTCATCATGTGTCATCGTGTGTCATCGTGTGTCATCGTGTGTCATCATGTGTCATCCTGTGTCATCATGTGTTAGCATGTGTCATCATGTGTCATCATGTGTCATCGTGTGTTAGCATGTGTCATCATGTGTCATCATGTGTCATCCTGTGTTAGCATGTGTCATCATGTGTCATCATGTGTTAGCATGTGTCATCATGTGTCATCCTGTGTCATCATGTGTTAGCATGTGTTAGCATGTGTCATCATGTGTCATCGTGTGTCATCGTGTGTCATCGTGTGTCATCATGTGTCATCATGTGTCATCACGTGTTAGCATGTGTCATCATGTGTCATCATGTGTCATCATGTGTCATCCTGTGTCATCATGTGTCATCATGTGTCATCCTGTGTCATCATGTGTTAGCATGTGTCATCATGTGTCATCATGTGTCATCGTGTGTCATCGTGTGTCATCGTGTGTCATCATGTGTCATCATGTGTCATCATGTGTCATCGTGTGTCATCATGTGTTAGCATGTGTTATCATGTGTCATCCTGTGTCATCATGTGTCATCATGTGTCATCCTGTGTCATCATGTGTTAGCATGTGTCATCATGTGTCATCATGTGTTAGCATGTGTCATCCTGTGTCATCATGTGTCATCATGTGTCATCCTGTGTTAGCATGTGTCATCCTGTGTCATCCTGTGTTAGCATGTGTCATCCTGTGTTAGCATGTGTTAGCATGTTACCTGACAGAGTCCGGTCTCTTGGTCGCAGCTCTCGCTGTGGTTGTTGCAGCGACACGGAACACACGGAAGAACGAACAGAGACTTCAAACTCTGAGACGACATCTCAGACACAAGCTGACGGAAAAAACCTGCAGCACAGTCCTACAGGGAGACAGGTCAGAGACACAGACAGGTCAGAGAGACAGACAGGTCAGAGACAGACAGGTCAGAGACACAGACAGGTCAGAGACACAGACAGGTCAGAGAGACAGACAGGTCAGAGACACAGACAGGTCAGAGACAGACAGGTCAGAGAGATAGACAGGTCAGAGACAGACAGGTAAGAGACACAGACAGGTCAGAGAGACAGACAGGTCAGAGACAGACAGGTCAGAGACAGACAGGTCAGAGAGATAGACAGGTCAGAGACAGACAGGTCAGAGACACAGACAGGTCAGAGAGACAGACAGGTCAGAGAGACAGACAGGTCAGAGACAGACAGGTCAGAGACAGACAGGTCAGAGACAGACTAGTCAGAGAAAGACAGGTCAGAGAGACAGACAGGTCAGAGACAGACAGTTCAGAGGCAGACAGGTCAGAGAGACAGGTCAGAGACAGACAGGTCAGAGAGACAGGTCAGAGAGACAGACAGGTCAGAGACAGACAGGTCAGAGACAGACAGGTCAGAGACAGACTAGTCAGAGAAAGACAGGTCAGAGAGACAGACAGGTCAGAGACAGACAGTTCAGAGGCAGACAGGTCAGAGAGACAGGTCAGAGACAGACAGGTCAGAGAGACAGGTCAGAGAGACAGACAGGTCAGAGAGACAGGTCAGAGACAGACAGGTCAGAGACACAGACAGGTCAGAGAACCAGGTCAGAGAGACAGACAGGTCAGACAGACAGGTCAGAGAGACAGGTCAGACAGACAGGTTAGAGAGACAGACAGGTCAGACAGACAGACAGACAGACAGACAGACAGACAGGTCAGAGAGACAGACAGGTTAGAGAGACAGACAGGTCAGAGAGAGAGACAGGTCAGAGACAGACAGGTCAGAGAGAGAGACAGGTCAGAGAGACAGACAGGTCAGAGAGACAGGAAGAGAGACAGACAGGTCAGAGACAGACAAGTCAGAGAAAGACAGGTCAGAGAGACAGACAGGTCAGAGACAGACAGGTCAGAGACAGACAGGTCAGAGACAGACAGGTCAGAGAGATAGACAGGTCAGAGACAGACAGGTCAGAGACAGACAGGTCAGAGAGATAGACAGGTCAGAGACAGACAGGTCAGAGACACAGACAGGTCAGAGAGACAGACAGGTCAGACAGACAAACAGGTCAGAGACAGACAGGTCAGAGACAGACAGGTCAGAGACAGACTAGTCAGAGAAAGACAGGTCAGAGAGACAGACAGGTCAGAGACAGACAGGTCAGAGACAGACAGGTCAGAGAGACAGACAGGTCAGAGAGATAGACAGGTCAGAGAGATAGACAGGTCAGAGACAGACAGGTCAGAGACAGACAGGTCAGAGAGATAGACAGGTCAGAGACAGACAGGTCAGAGACAGACAGGTCAGAGACAGACAGGTCAGAGAGATAGACAGGTCAGAGACAGACAGGTCAGAGACAGACAGGTCAGAGACAGACAGGTCAGAGAGATAGACAGGTCAGAGACAGACAGGTCAGAGACAGACAGGTCAGAGAGATAGACAGGTCAGAGACAGACAGGTCAGAGACAGACAGGTCAGAGACAGACAGGTCAGAGAGACAGACAGGTCAGAGACAGACAGGTCAGAGACAGACAGGTCAGAGACAGACAGGTCAGAGAGATAGACAGGTCAGAGACAGACAGGTCAGAGACAGACAGGTCAGAGAGATAGACAGGTCAGAGACAGACAGGTAAGAGACACAGGACAGGTCAGAGACAGACAGTTCAGAGGCAGACAGGTCAGAGAGACAGGTCAGAGACAGACAGGTCAGAGAGACAGGTCAGAGAGACAGACAGGTCAGAGAGACAGGTCAGATAGAGAGACAGGTCAGAGAGGGAGACAGGTCAGAGAGACAGACAGGTCAGAGAGGGAGACAGGTCAGAGAGACAGACAGGTCAGACAGACAGGTCAGAGAGACAGGTCAGACAGACAGGTCAGGGAGACAGACAGGTCAGACAGACAGACAGACAGACAGACAGACAGACAGACAGGTCAGACAGACAGACAGGTCTAGAGACAGACAGGTCAGACAGACAGACAGACAGACAGACAGGTCTAGAGACAGACAGACAGGTCAGACAGACAGACAGGTCTAGAGACAGACAGACAGACAGACAGACAGACAGACAGACAGACAGGTCAGAGAGACAGGTCAGAGAGACAGACAGGTAAGTTACCTGACAGGAGTGTCCAGTGTATCCAGTTGGACAAATGCAGGACTCAATGTTTCTGGCCACGGCCACATTAACCTCGATCCCTCCATGAACTCCGCCCCCACTGCTGTTTCCATGGTGATGTTTGATATCCTATTAGATAAAGACAGACCCAAACACTGTAGTTGTGTAGTTGTGTAGTTGTGTAGTTGTGTAGTTGTGTAGTTGTGTAGTTGTGTAGTTGTGTAGTGTACCTGATCTGTAACAGTGTGGTTGTGTAGTTGTGTAGTCAGGTTGTGTACCTGCTCTGTAACAGTGTGGTTGTGTAGTTGTGTAGTCAGGTTGTGTACCTGCTCTGTAACAGTGTGGTTGTGTAGTTGTGTAGTCAGGTTGTGTACCTGCTCTGTAACAGTGTGGTTGTGTAGTTGTGTAGTCAGGTTGTGTACCTGCTCTGTAACAGTGTGGTTCCGTACGACGCTTTGACGGCGATGTATTCGAGGTCGTTGATGACAGACAGGAAGTCAGAGCGAGTCACTGAGCTGTCCGAAACCGAGTTGAAGTACTTCCACTTGTGCTGTAACACACACACACACACACACACACACACACACACACACACACACACACACACACACACACTTTAGTAACCAGTCATTTAAAGCATGGTACTCTTGTTTCCCATAATTCCTTGCTGCTGTACCTCTGTCATCATGATGTCATGCCGTGTCCTGATGCTGTTGCCAGGGGCAACCATGTCAGCGTATATCACCAGCTTCCTCAGAGTCCCGCCCCTCATCATCACCTGAGGCTCCTGATTGGACAACCCCACCCCATCCTCAGCGTAGAAGGTGATGATGTAAGAGAGAACTCCGCCATACGACAACAGCTGAACCATACAAAGTACACGATCAGATATACAATCAGATACACAATCAGATACACAATCAACAATACACAATACACAGGAAGTTGTCACCCAGTGTTCTATGATCCTGTCAGTCCCAGACCAGGGCTGAACACAGCCGAGTCACCTGATCCTGTCAGTCAGAGATCAGGGCTGATAACAGCCGAGTCTCCTGATCCTGTCAGTCAGAGATCAGGGCTGAACACAGCCGAGTCTCCTGATCCTGTCAGTCAAAGATCAGGGCTGATAACAGCCGAGTCTCCTGATCCTGTCAGTCAGAGATCAGGGCTGAACACAGCCGAGTTACCTGATCCTGTCAGTCAAAGATCAGGGCTGATAACAGCCGAGTCTCCTGATCCTGTCAGTCAGAGATCAGGGCTGAACACAGCCGAGTCTCCTGATCCTGTCAGTCAAAGATCAGGGCTGATAACAGCCGAGTCTCCTGATCCTGTCAGTCAGAGATCAGGGCTGATAACAGCCGAGTCTCCTGATCCTGTCAGTCAGAGATCAGGGCTGATAACAGCCGAGTCTCCTGATCCTGTCAGTCAAAGATCAGGGCACAGTACCTGGTGTCCTTCAAACTGGGGGGGTAGTCTCCAGTAGAGGGGGCCAGCCAGCCCGCTGGTATTGAGGTGTCGGGTGTCGAGCAGCATATCATCGCCCTGCAGGAAGACGCCAGAAAATACACCCTGCAGATTTGACTGACTGACCAATGACAGGAGAGGGGGCGAGCGAGCCAGAGTTATCTGTGGAGAGAGAGAGAGAGAGAGAGAGAGAGAGAGAGAGAGAGAGACAAAGGGGGATTCACATCAAAATATGTCCAATGATGACCTCACCTGACCTCACCTGAACTCACCTGACCTCACCTGAACTCACCTGAACTGACCTGACCTCACCTGACCTCACCTGACCTCGACTGAACTCACCTGAACTCACCTGAACTCACCTGAACTCACCTGACCTCAACTGAACTCACCTGAACACACCTGACCTCACCTGAACTCACCTGACCTCACCTGACCTCAACTGAACTCACCTGAACTGACCTGACCTCAACTGAACTCACCTGAACTGACCTGACCTCAACTGAACTCACCTGACCTCACCTGACCTCAACTGAACTGTAGTGTAGTGTGTATTGTAGTGTGTGTAGTTCAGTGTGTATTGTCCTCACAGGGGATCTGAACAGGTCTCCTCTCTCCTCACAGTCTGAACTGAGTCCTGAACAGTGTGTAGTTCAGTGTGTGTAGTGTGTGTAGTGTAGTGTAGTGTGTGTAGTGTAGTGTGTATTGTAGTGTGTGTAGTTCAGTGTGTATTGTCCTCACAGGGGATCTGAACAGGTCTCCTCTCTCCTCACAGTCTGAACTGAGTCCTGAACAGTGTGTAGTTCAGTGTGTGTAGTGTGTGTAGTGTAGTGTAGTGTAGTGTAGTGTAGTGTAGTGTGTGTAGTGTAGTGTGTATTGTACTGTGTGTAGTTCAGTGTGTATTGTCCTCACAGGGGATCTGAACAGGTCTCCTCTTTCCTCACAGTCTGAACTGAGTCCTGAACAGAA
>NW_023260226.1:10687-27844 GCF_009762535.1 Notolabrus celidotus | reverse complement strand
TCTATAAATAAAGGGGAAATCTATGAGAATACAAAAAACAAACAAACCTTAATTACAAAATGTTACAACATTATTATTATTGTCTGTATTAACTAAAGATAACCAAAGGGAGTTCATTTATTGATAATAAATGATTAGATCTTTATTTGTCTCATGCTTTATAATACAGATGGACTGAGAGAGGCAGGGACTGTATCTCAGCATGAACTCTAAAGACACATGAACACAGTGAGACTTTAAAAACACACAGAGGAGAAGAGTTGTGTTCACCTGTCTCTCAGTCTATACGTTGCCTCATTTGATCTGCATGCAGCTAGTTTAATGATTGATAGTCACTGCCTGATGTAAATATGTACAGCGATGTTAACTGTTGTCCTGTTGTGTCTGCATGTCTTCTTTAACATTTCCTCATTGCTGCTTCCTGATTGTCTTGCTCCATGTATTTGATGTCCATGAACACTTTCTCAAAAACTGTCATATCATGTCCTTATGTTGCTTTTAGTCATTTTTAATAGTATGGTGCTATTTGTACTTTTCTTCTCTTGTTTGTTTGTTTGTGTTTTGGTTTCTCCTCTACCTCCTCACTTTGATTTTATGTTACTCTATTGTATCTTTGTTTAATCTTGATCTCTTTAGGGAGCCTTTTTAACATCTGGTAAGGGACTACAGATGTAAATTAGCCTTTTGGCTAACTCTGTCATATTTACAGAAGTGTTCATTAATATGGATGATCCTTTTAAATAATACATAAATAAATAAAAACAGATATAATCTCTGAGAATAAATCATAGACTATAAATAAGGTTTAAATCCATCACCTCTTTTTAAACGAGCCTTTAACTCCAGGCTGTGTAATCGATGTCAGACGCCTCGATGTGATGTCACGTATCTCAGCTGCAGTTCATGTTTGTTTTTCCTGCTGATTTTAAAAAGGAGAGAATCTTAAATATACGACACAGTTTTTCTAAGCCCTCAGAATCCATATGTAATACCTCTCTGAGTGGATGTCTCTAAAGAACCCTTGGTGTCTGTGTTTTTCACGGCCTGCTCGATGGGTCGTGCTCGGCGCTCTGCTGATAAGCCTGGACTCTGGGAGCAGCTAGCTGCTAGCTAGTTACGCAGTAGCATTTCGGCGTCGGGCAGCTAGTGAAACATTGAACCAAAGCCTTAGACCCCGTTCCTCTCTGCCCCCCCTAAGAACAGGAACCCTGTCCGGGGACACCGGGGAGGATCCTCAGAGATAGAGTCTGATGTTAGAGACACACTGCGGGCTTTCATCAGCCGACACAGTCTAACTGATCTAACCAGCTAACTGTTAGCCTGTTAGCCTGATAGCCTGTTAGCTTGTTAGCCTGATGGAACAACTGGAGAGCGACTCGATCACGGAAGGTAGGCCAGCACGCTTCTCTGTGTTTCTCTGTGTGAACATGTAAACTGAGTTCATGTGATTTCACCTTCATGGGATTAAATCATTGAATCTGTCAGAGGCTCGTTTTCTGGATTGTTTCCTTGTCAGCTATATCCGGAACGAGCTAATGCTCAGCTAGCTCTCTGTTAGCCTGCTGAGGGGCGGTTTAAAGGCTGGATTACATCATCTAAAGTCTCCTTATAAACACTTATTAAAGGATATGTGACAGAGATGATCAGCAGGGAGTCACTGCTGCTGCAAATATCACAGGAACATGAAGCTAGCTGTGATTGTGAGCTAACGTGATAGTGGATGTAAGTCAGGGTTCTGCTGGTCTGTGATGTAATGTGTTTCATGAAGAGTCCAGTGTTTGTTCTGGTCTGGATCGGCTCTATTGTGGATCTGGTGTGGCTCTGATAGTGTGTTTGTTAATGGAGCAGGACTCAGGCTGTCAGGTAGTCTCAGGATCTCTGCAGTGAAGCTGCTGCTCTTTGTCTCTCTGAATAATCTCTGATATTTATATTAATGGATTCATTAATCTCAGGTGTGTGTGTGTGTGTTGGATTGTGCATGATGTGGCTCTCATGAGAACTCAGGTGCAGGTGTGTGTGTGTGTGTCTCCTCTGGGGGTGTCAGAGAAGCTGTGCTGATGGATGCACCAACACTGATCCGGATTCTCTCTCTGAACCAGTCTAACAGAAATCTGTCTGTCATTCAGTTTTTGTTATTTCTGCAGGACCTCCATCTGATCCAGGGGCACAAAGGAATCTATCTATATATATATATATATATATAAATATATATATGAACATGATCAAAACAGCCTTACATTCAACCTACAAACACACACTCAGTGAGGAGATATGATCAGTCACACACAGACCCTCTGAAACCTGCTCTGGGTCGTATTCACAGCTCTACACAGGTCCTGACGTACCCTGGTTTGAATCAATTAATCATCAATCAACCTTTATTTGTATAAAGAGCAGGTCTAGACCACTCTATGTCAAATTATGAACAGAGACCCAACACCAAGACCGGATCAGACTCAGTCTGACCCCACCTTAATCCACCATGAGTATTGCACCTCGCAGTATTTAGCAAGTTACAGAGGAGAGGACAAACTTCCTTTAACAGGCAGAAACCTCCAGCAGGACCAGACTCATGTTAGACACACATCTGCTGAGACCGTGTTGGAGAGAGGGATAGAGGGATAGAGGGGAGTAAGAGAGAGAGAGAGGTGATAGTGATGAGACGAGTAGTAGAAGCTGTTGCCGCAGCAGTCCAGCACGTCCGTATCCGCTGGAGTCCAGATCGTCCACAGCAGGAGGACGCTTACGGCAGCTCAGAGGAACATACGAGACAAGGGAGCTCAGGGACTCCAGAAAGAGTCAGAGTGAACTGAATGTAGGTTGTCACTCTGCTGAGGTTTTAGGGGTCTGCTCCAGGTGAGAGAGCTCCTACGTGAGCACACCTCTCACCTGGCTCTGAGCAGGTGTGAGGTCCTCTGGGTGTCCGGGTGCCTCTCTCCTAAAGACAGGATAATCTGCAGGATGAGGGGAAGCAGAGAGGTTGTGTTTGTGACGTGTTCTCCATCAGTTATAAAATGATTGATTATTTTAATCTGAGCGCTTTAGTTTCCAGGAGCGGAGATGATTTAATCTGCACCTTAAAGCTGGGGTTGGTGTTCAGGTTTAGATCCTCTTTTTGTTCTCCTGGTTAAAATGATCTTTATGTCCTGATGGTAATCAATACATAATGTGTTCTTAACTAAGAGGTAAAAGAAGCTGCTCTCTACAGCCGGAGTAAACCTGGGAAAACACCAACCAATCCCTGCCATCAGAGCCAAATCATCAAACCAATCAGATCCCGTCCTGCTGTTCTGCCCGCCTCCAGCAGAGCGTCCATGTTTCTTTGTGTTTTTAACTTTCACTATGAGAATGTTTTATGAACATAATGAACATGTTTAATATTTGTGACTATAAACCCTGTAGTGTGTGGGACGCTCCGAGAGGAGCCGAGCACGCTCAGTGTGTAATGACACGTGTCCCGGAGCAACAGCCAATCAAGACGCGAGCTGACTCAGCTGACTGACGGAAGAAGAAGTAAAAACAAACGCATGGCGCCGGTGAAAACAGAAGTCTCTTGGACCTCTGAAATGAAGACCAACTGGTTGATTTGAGGCAACAGCATCAATGTTTATAGATAGGGGGTTAGGAGTCCTGAGGAGATGCTACATTCAAATTCATGCTAGTTTTCTGTGACTACAAACCCTAGCTTTACATTATAGATGAACTCTGACCTCATCATGATGCGAGTCAGCGCTCAAACCAGCGTTCAGGAACGAGCTGTTCTCTGATTGGTCCAAAGGAGTGAGATCTTCATCTCTTCAGTAATGTTCTGGTCAGTTTGGACGTCACTTGTCACTAGTTCAGATAATCCTTACGTCTGATCCGGTATGTGGTGCAGCCAAACAGGGAACCCTCCTGTATGTTACAGACCGGCTCGTGTCCATGTGTGGTTCATGTGGACTCTGAACTCTGACTTAAGACTCAACGTATGCAGAGCTGCTGCAGCAGGTCTCAGACCTCCTGAAGAACAAACACACTCACATTTAGTTTAATACACAACCTGTTTAAAGGATGTGAGACCAGGGAACATCTTCATAAACATGAAGAGGACTCAGGGTTTTACTGAATATGGAGCATGAAGCTGACTGCTTCATCTCTCATGAAACACATCACACATGCATCTTAAACTGCAGGATATGGAGGCTGAGCAGATATCAGGGTAGATATCGGTACCCAGTGATACATGGATTCATCCTGAGTTACACTCTTTGTGTTGATGAACTGTAGATTTGTTAGTTTGTATTTTTCAGCTCATAGAGTCTGATTTTAAGTCTTAAAGCAATCAATCTTTATTTATAAAACTCCACATCCCAACAAACGTTCTCCTCAGACTCCAAACAGAGCCGGTCTAGACCAGACTCTGTCATTTTATTAACAAAGACCCAACATCAAGACCGGATCAGATCCAGTCCCACCTTCCAGACAGGACTCAGTCTGATCTCATCTTAATCCACCATGAGCAGAGCACTTTGCAGCATTTAGCAAGTTACAGTGGCAAGGACAAACTTCCTTTAACAGGCAGAAACCTCCAGCAGGACCAGACTCATGTTAGACACACATCTGAATCTGAGACCGTGTTGGAGAGAGGGATAGAGGGAGATGAAGAGAGAGAGAGAGAGATGATAGTGGGGAGACGGATAGTAGTAGTTGTAGCAGCTGGAGTCTGGACCACGTCCACAGCAGCAGAGATCCAGAGGAACCTACGAGACAAGGGAGCTCAGGGACTCCAGAAAGGTCTAAGAAAAGAGAGAAGAGAGGGAGACCAGAAGAAAGAAAAAGAGGAGAAGAAATGGGGAAGGAAAGGATAGAAGGAAAGGAGGGGATGAGAAAAGGAGACATAAAGGATGAAGAAACATGGAAAGAAGAAAGAGAGAAAGAAAGAAGGAAGGAATTAAATAAATAAATAAAAAAGGAATGAAAGAGGAAGAGAGAGAGAAAGGAAAAAGGAATACAAGAAAGAAAAGGACAGCAGCAAAGAAGGAATGAAAGAGAAAGAAAGAAAGGATGAATAACAGACCCCATAAAAGGAATCTACAGCAGAGATCCAGAGGAACCTACGAGACAAGGGAGCTCAGGGACTCCAGAAAGGTCTATGGTTAGTAACTTTAATGGGACAGGAAGAGTTAAAGTGAGAGACAGGCAGAGAGAGGAGAGAGAGGGAAAGACAGGATCCCAGTGTGTCAGTCTAATGACTGGGAATGTGGCAAACTTCCTTTAACAGGCAGAAACCTCCAGCAGGACCAGACTCATGTTAGACACACATCTGCCTCAGTGATCCTTAAATCCAGACGACTCCTTCAGATGTCTTTCTCTTGTCCTGAAGTCGTCCGCTCGTCTCTTAACCGACAGAAAAGACGAAAGTAAATCTGTAAAACTGACGACCTGAAGAGAGAGATCGTTGATAGGACAAAGTTTCTGACAGCAGCTTATATTTGAATATTTAGTGGTTTAATGATCCATAAATACTGTCTGTATATCAGTTCACAGATTAAAGATATGAAGCTCAAACGTTGGTCTTTAAGATGCTCTTTTATTTTGAAATTCCTTCATCAAATCTTTGTCAGCATCAGGTTCCTCTTTGATTAAAGCAGAATGTTCAGGGACGTTTATTTGAGTCGGTATAAACAGCCTGTTCCATCCTCTGAACCAGGCCACATCAGATCATGGATCAGTCTGATTCAAGTCTCAGGTGGATCTGGTCCCTTCTGATTGTGTTGAAACTTGATTCTGGGAACAGTTTGGTGTCCGGACCGATCACAGAGAAACGAGGCCGATCAACGACACGTACCGACTCCTTCATCCAGTAACATGTTGTTGTTTAGTTTAACAACACGCTGTGATATTTCTACCATCCTCATCCGTCCCAGTAAACCCTCGGTGAGGTCACATTCCTGTGGAGGCAGACTTCTTCCTCTTTATTTTCCTGGTGAGAGTCCACTGAACCGGGCTCTCCCCTCGGCCTCGCTGTCCTTCACATTCACAGCGTTCCAAAGTATTCCAAACATGCTCAGTGGGAACGAGCAGCAGGAGCTCTGCTGCCGGACTCTGGAGCAGCTGGGATCAGGGACTGGGCTGCTGAGAGACGGGTCCTCATTACACCCGGCTCTGGTTCTAAAGACCCAGACCGCTGCTGCTGCTCTTAAAGGTACAGAACTGCTGAGGGACAGGTCCTCATTACACCCGGCTCTGGTTCTAAAGACCCAGACCGCTGCTGCTGCTCTTAAAGGTACAGAGCTGCTGAGGGACGGGTCCTCATTGCACCCGGCTCTGGTTCTAAAGACCCAGACCGCTGCTGCTGCTCTTAAAGGTACAGAGTACCTGAGGGACGGGTCCTCATTACACCCGGCTGTGGTTCTACAGACCCAGACCGCTGCTGCTGCTCTTAAAGGTGCAGAGTACCTGAGGGACAGGTCCTCATTGCACCCGGCTCTGGTTCTAAAGACCCAGACCGCTGCTGCTGCTCTTAAAGGTGCAGAGTAACTGAGGGACGGGTCCTCATTGCACCCGGCTCTGGTTCTAAAGACCCAGACCGCTGCTGCTGCTCTTAAAGGTGCAGAGTACCTGAGGGACGGGTCCTCATTACACCCAGCTCTGGTTCTACAGACCCAGACCGCTGCTGCTGCTCTTAAAGGCGCAGAGTACCTGAGGGACGGGTCCTCATTACACCCAGCTCTGGTTCTACAGACCCAGACCGCTGCTGCTGCTCTTAAAGGTGCAGAGTACCTGAGGGACGGGTCCTCATTACACCCAGCTCTGGTTCTACAGACCCAGACCGCTGCTGCTGCTCTTAAAGGTACAGAGCTGCTGAGGGACGGGTTCTCATTACACCCAGCTCTGGTTCTAAAGACCCAGACCGCTGCTGCTGCTCTTAAAGGTACAGAACTGCTGAGGGACGGGTCCTCATTACACCCGGCTCTGGTTCTAAAGACCCAGACCGCTGCTGCTCTTAAAGGTACAGAACTGCTGAGGGACGGGTCCTTGTTACAGGCAGCCTCACAGTGCCATATATTTCAGGATATGTTTTTAATGACATCAGATCTTGTGGATGTGATCTCAGTCTCAGATCTTGTGGATGTGATCTCAGTCTCAGATCTTGTGGATGTGATCTCAGTCTCAGATGTTGTGGATGTGATCTCAGTCTCAGATCTTGTGGATGTGATCTCAGTCTCAGACCTTGTGGATGTGATCTCAGTCTCAGATCTTGTGGATGTGATCTCAGTCTCAGATCTTGTGGATGTGATCTCAGTCTCCTGCAGGTGATCCAAACTCCCAGATTTCAGTTGAAACAGAGCGCTCCTCTATTCCCTCCTCTGATCCTCCTCCCTCTCTGAGTAACGATGTAAACATTATTTCTGAAGTAAGGACGGGTTCTCTGTCAGTCGTAGATTACTGGATTATAAACTACAGTTTGACAGAATAATACCAGCAGCTCTGCTCTCCCTGTGTGTGGGTTCAGATCTGATCTTTGCTGCTTTGCATGCTGGGATATCTGGCAGTGGCTTTATGGAGGAAACGATCCAAAACTGTGAGAGGAGAATCTGTAAACAACCCCAACCTGCCGGGCAGACGCTCACGCTAACAGCAGCCTGTAAACAGTGTTCTCATGAAGCTCAGCTCTGTCCACAGAATCCAACCTAATCTGACTTTAATCTGAGCGGGACACACAACACTGTCTCACACCCAGGCCAGACCAGGTCCTGGTCCTTCTGAAGGTAGACTCTGTTTGTTGATGCTGATTTTTGAAGTGTTAACAGTAAAAGGTAGATCTCTTCGTCCTGCAGCAGGTGAACAGGCTGTAACGTCTGCAACATCATCCCTGACAGGCTCAGGCTGTTAGTCCAGGTCTGCTTTAGTTTGATGGTCTTCAGAGACCTCCTGGGTTCTTCAAGACTAAAACAAGACAGAGGAAAGTAATACGGAATACTTACAAATACAATCAAATCATTAGATCATTAGATCATTAGATCATTACAGGAAAATCAATAGAATCAAATCAATAAAGATAATCAGATAAAAGTGAAAGTCAAAATCCTGGTCTGTGCTGGTCTCTGGACGCCTCAGCTCTGACCCTTCACTCTCTCACCATGAAGCACCCTCACTCTCACACCGGCTCTCTAACACTCCTCTGCTCTGATTCCAGCTTAGACTGTGCATGGAGACGGACGGAGCGCAGTGGGTGTGAGCAGCCAATCAGAGGAGTCCGTTGGTAGCATCATGGCGTCCCGTCAGAGGAACTCGGTCCGGATCCTGTCGAGCCGGGAGCGCGGCTCTCAGTCATTCGGCTCTCAGAGACTCCTGCAGCTGCTGGTGGAGGAGAAGGTCCGCTGGATGAAGTGGCAGAGTCAGGTACGATTCCTCTCCTTACCTCCTCTCCTTACCTCCTCACCTCCTCACCTCCTTACCTCCTCCTCACATCCTCACTTCACCTCCTCTTCTCCTCACATCCTCTCCTCACCTCCTCACATCCTCACTTCACCTCCTCTTCTCCTCACATCCTCTCCTCACCTCCTCACATCCTCACCTCCTCTTCTCCTCACATCCTCTCCTCATATCCTCACCTCCTCACCTCCTCACATCCTCACTTCCTCACTTCACCTCCTCTTCTCCTCACATCCTCACCTCCTCTTCTCCTCACATCCTCTCCTCACCTCCTCACATCTTCACATCCTCTCCTCACCTCCTCACATCTTCACATCCTCATCTCTTCACATCCTCTCCTCACCTCCTCACATCTTCACATCCTCACATCCTCTCCTCACATCCTCACCTCCTCTTCTCCTCACATCCTCTCCTCACCTCCTCACATCTTCACATCCTCTCCTCACCTCCTCACATCTTCACATCCTCATCTCTTCACATCCTCTCCTCACCTCCTCACATCTTCACATCCTCACATCCTCTCCTCACATCCTCACCTCCTCTTCTCCTCACATCCTCACATCCTCTCCTCACATCCTCACATCCTCTCCTCACCTCCTCACATCTTCTCATCACATCTTTTCCTCACATCCTCTCCTCACATCCTCTCCTCACCTCCTCTCCTTACCTCCTCACATCTTCTCATCAAATCTTTTTCTCACCTCCTCACATCCTCTCCTCACCTCCTCACATCTTCACATCCTCACCTCCTCACATCCTCACCTCCTCACATCTTCACATCCTCACCTCCTCACATCTTCACATCCTCTCCTCACCTCCTCACATCCTCACATCCTCTCCTCACATCCTCTCCTCACCTCCTCACATCCTCACATCCTCTCCTCACATCCTCACCTCACCTCCTCACCTCCTCTCCTCACCTCCTCACATCCTCTCCTCACATCCTGATGTTTCTGATGTTTGTGATTTCTGATGTTTGTGATTTCTAATGTTTGTGATTTCTAATGTTTGTGATTTCTAATGTTTGTGATTTCTAATGTTTGTGATTTCTAATGTTTGTGATTTCTGATGTTTGTGATTTCTAATGTTTGTGATTTCTAATGTTTGTGATTTCTAATGTTTGTGATTTCTAATGTTTGTGATTTCTAATGTTTGTGATTTCTGATGTTTGTGATTTCTGATGTTTGTGATTTCTGATGTTTGTGATTTCTGATGTTTGTGATTTCTGATGTTTGTGATTTCTGATGTTTGTGATTTCTGATGTTTGTGATTTCTGATGTTTGTGATTTCTGATGTTTGTGATTTCTGATGTTTGTGATTTCTTCTTGTGTGACAGAAAGTGGAGCTGCCGGACAGCCCTCGCTCTACCTTCCTGCTGGCCTTCAGCCCTGACAGGTGAGGACCTCTGCCCTCTCTTTGGAGACCAACACAGGACCTGAGTTAGTCTCTTCTTACCTTTGAGTTCTCTCCCCTCCTAAACTCCTGTGACCTTCTCCTCTCAGGACGCTCATGGCCTCCACACACGTCAACCACAACATTTACATAACGGAGGTGAAGACTGGAAAGTGCCTACATTCCCTAGTGGGCCACCGTAGAACCCCCTGGTGTGTGACCTTTCACCCCACAATCCCCGGCCTGGTGGCCTCCGGGTGCCTTGATGGCGAAGTCCGCATCTGGGACCTCCATGTGAGTATGGACCTGTGAACTGCACCCAGTCCGGATCCTGGTTTCACTCTGTCTCTGTAACAACCTGTGTGTGTGTGTGTGTGTGTGTGTGTGTGTGTGTGTGTGTGTGTGTGTGTGTGTGTGTGTGTGTGTGTGTGTGTGTGTGTCTGCAGGGCGGCAGTGAGAGCTGGTTCACAGAGAGTAACGTTGCCATCGCCTCCCTGGCCTTCCACCCGACCGCTCAGCTGCTCCTCATCGCCACCAACAACGAGCTTCACTTCTGGGACTGGAGCCGCCCGGAACCCTTCGCCGTGGTGAAGACGGGCAGCGACACCGAGAGAGTCCGGTGGGTCACATGCGGAGGCTGGACCCTGATGTCCCCCCTGTCTGTGCTTTAGTTTGTCTGATATATATCTGTGTGTGTGTGTTCTCAGGTTGGTGAGGTTCGATCCTCTCGGTCACAACCTGCTGACGGCGATCGTGAATC
This sequence comes from Notolabrus celidotus, assembly GCF_009762535.1. Classification (NCBI taxonomy): domain Eukaryota; kingdom Metazoa; phylum Chordata; class Actinopteri; order Labriformes; family Labridae; genus Notolabrus; species Notolabrus celidotus. The sequence goes on along the minus strand of NW_023260226.1, from coordinate 17,274 downwards.
CATCCAATCAGCAGGTGAGCTCGTGTCTCTGTAATGTTCGTGATGACCCTGATGAAGGGTCTCGGGTTCGTTCAGGTCTGAAGTGAGGTCTGATGTGTCTTTCAGAACGAGGAGGACTCTGAGGTCCCCATGGACAGCGTAGAGATGCCTCACTTCCGTCAGCGCTCCTTCCTGCCTTCACAGCCGGTGCGCCGCACGCCCATCCTCCACAACTTCTTGCACATCCTGTCGTCTCGCTCGCCGGGCGCTCAGGCGGGAGGAGAGCAGCCCCGCCCCCTGGGTGACGGAGGAGGCAGCGTGGGAGAGTCTCCCAGCATCCCTCTGGCTCAGTACCCCGGTCCTGAGCGGGGGCCCCCCTTCCCGGGTTGCACCCAGCACCTGGGCATGGTGTGTCTGTGCAGCCGCTGCTCCATCAGTCGGAGCCCCTCCCTCTCCGCCAACACCGCCCCCCCTGAAGTCCCAGCGCCCCCCTCAGCCTCCACCTTCTCCTCCGCCCGCACGGAGCCCAGGCAGCCATCGGAGCGACCCTCCGCCTTCACCTCCGTCTACTACAGCGCCGGCTCTTCTATCAGCACCACCGCACCCAGCATGGACCCTCACTCCACCCCCAGACCCGGACCGGACTGGACCCGCAGCCTGCTCAGTATGAGGGAAGGAGGGGTCGGTCCAGGTGTGCTGCCTCCCCGGACCTCCTCCTCCTCCATCAGCCTGCTGTCGGTGCTGCGGCAGCAGGACGGCTCCTCTCAGTCCCCCGTCTACACCTCTGCCTCTGAGGGGCGGGGCTTCCCTCAGCCAGGTGAGCCTGGGGGGCGGGATGGAGCCGGCACAAGCAGCGGACACCACCCGTTCTGGGACGGCTCTCGCAGCAACACGGCGTCCTTCAGGAACGTGTTGCAGTGCAACCTGAGCCGCTACTTCATGGAGTTCGACCGCATGCAGGACCTGGAGCCGCCTTTAGGGGGCGGTCTAGGAGAGGGGGGGCAGGAGCAGAGCCAAGAACTGCTGAATAATAACATGGACCCAGATAGACCTGGGCCTTCATCCTCCTCCTCCTCTTCTCCCACCATCATCCACTACCAGCCCCCCCTCCCTCCTCCCCCGTCCTCTCACAGCCTGGAGAACAACGTCCCGCCCCCCTCCTCCCGGGGACACCTGAACCGTTGCCGGGCCTGCCACAACCTGCTCACCTTCAACCACGACTCCCAGCGCTGGGAGCGCACCAACCAGGCCTCCTCCACCTCCGCCTCCAGTCTGGACCCCTCCTCCTCCTCCTCCTCCTTTCCTCCCTCCTCGTCCCCTTGGCAGCCCGACGAGAGCAGGAGGACGCTAGAAGTCCAACCCACAGAGAGGAGGGGTCCTCCGGAGCCCAGCGAGCAGCCTCCGCCCCCCGGAGGAGGTGCAGGAGCAGGACCAGTGGCCTTCCCCATAGCTCCGACCCCCAGCCAGCCCGGGGAGCAGACGGTGGGTCTGGTCTACAACCAGGACACGGCGCAGTGGGAGCGGGTGTACCGGCAGGCGGCTGCCGGGAGGTCGGCCGAGCCGCCGGAGGCCTTAAGCCAAGAAATGCCTGTCGACCCCCCTGACGAGGACTCACTCAGGAGGTAGGACTCTCTGTGTCTGTGGTGTCAGTCTGAGACTCTGAGGTGGTACCCAGCCTGGGTTCAGTGCTGGTTTTAAAGGTTTGGGGGGACGGTCTTGTAGTTGAACCTTGGTTCTCGTAGTTTGTTGATCTTCTTCTGTTTCCTTCAAACAGGCGACTTTTGGAATCGTCCCTGTTATCGTTGTCTCGTTACGACATGTCAGGATCCAGAGACCACCCCATCTACCCGGACCCAGCCAGGTAGGAACACTCCTGTTAGTCCTACAAGACTGTAGTACCACAAATGTTCTGGATTGAACCAGACCTCTTCCTGTGTCCTGGTCCAGACTGTCTCCAGCTGCTTACTACGCCCAGAGGATGATCCAGTATCTGTCGAGGAGGGACAGCATCCGTCAGCGGTCCCTCCGCTACCAACAGAACCGCCTCCGGGCCATGTCCTCTTCATCCGACAGCCCCGCGAGCAACCCCTCCAACTCCATGGACAACAGCGACGTGGACTTTGAGGAGCTGGAGTGAGTGATGACACGACTTTCACAGACCTGCTACTTCCTGGAGCGAGCTAGCTTAAAGCAGTTGTAGTTCTTTCTCCTATGTGGACTCACAGTTTCCTGTTTTTCAGTGACAACGGAGACCGAGCGAGACACAGGACTCCTCGGAACGCCAGGATGTCTGCTCCCTCTCTGGGTCGCTTCGTCCCACGGTGAGTCAGCTCAGAGAACATTTGAAGCCTCGGATGAGTCCTCAATCAGGAACCCTCTTCAGACCAGGTTTGGTTCTAACGACTCTTCTTCTGTGGTGTTCTCCTGCAGGCGGTTCCTCCTCCCCGAGTACCTTCCCTACGCCGGAATCTTCCATGAGAGAGGGCAGCCGGGCCTCGCCACACACTCCTCTGTCAACAGAGTGCTCGCTGGTAGGAAGACACACACACACACACACACACACACACACACACACACACACACACACACACACACACACACACACACACAGAGTGACTGATTGATCTTTGTCCTCCTCAGGAGCGTCTATTGGAGACGGTCAGTCTGCGGTTGCTAGCAACATTGCTAACACCACCTACCGCCTGCAGTGGTGGGACTTCACCAAATTCGACCTTCCTGAGATCAGCAACGGTACGACAATCCCCTCTTCCAGACCGGACTCAGTCTGATCTCATCTTAATCCACCATGAGCAGAGACCTTTGCAGCATTTAGAGAGTTACAGTGGCAAGGACAAACTTCCTTTAACAGGCAGAAACCTCCAGCAGGACCAGACTCATGTTAGACACACATCTGACTGAGACCGTGTTGGAGAGAGGGATAGAGGGAGATGAAGAGAGAGAGAGATGATAGTGGGGAGACGGATAGTAGTAGTTGTAGCAGCTGGAGTCTGGACCACGTCCACAGCAGCAGAGATCCAGAGGAACCTACGGGACAAGGGAGCTCAGGGACTCCAGAAAGGTCTATGGTTAGTAACTTTAATGGGACAGGAAGAGTTAAAGTGAGAGACAGGCAGAGAGAGGAGAGAGAGGGAAAGACAGGATCCCAGTGTGTCAGTCTAAGCCTATAGCAGCAGAACTAAGACCTGGTCCAAGCCTGATCCAGCTCTAACTATAAGCTTTATTAAAAAGGAAAGTTTGAAGCCTACTCTTAAAAGTAGAGAGGGGGTCTGCCTCCTGGACCCTGACTGGTAGATGATCCCAAAGGAGAGGGGCCTGATAACTGAAGGCTCTACCTCCCATACTACTTTTAGAGACTTCAGGTATGAGGAGCAGGCCTGCATGTACCCGGTCTGTTTGATCTGTACTTTAGGAAACCTCAGAGGCTGAGAGTCTTTGATTGAACAGTCGTGACCGCCTGAGACTGAAGGATCTGTAGCAGCACTCTGTGTCCTCTCCTCTGAGTCTGATCGTTCTGTTCTTTCAGTTTATTATGAAGTTATTAAAGACAGAGAACATGAGGATCAGTCCTCACATGTTGTCTGCACTTCTCTTCATGGAGCTGTAAGAGAAACACATCAGAGCTGAGTGGTTTCAGATTTGTTTCAGAGACGTGTTGATGATGTAGATGTTCATACAGACGTGTGTTCGTGTCTCTGTCCTCCTCCAGCCTCCGTCAACGTTCTGGTGCCAAACTGTAAAATCTACAACGATGCGAGCTGCGACATCTCTGCAGACGGTCAGCTGCTGGCCGTCTTCATTCCCAGCAGCCAGCGGGGTTTCCCAGACGAAGGCATCCTGGCCATCTACTCTCTGGCTCCTCACAACCTGGGAGAGATGCTGTACACCAAGAGATTCGGTACGAGTCCCTCTCCCTGACACACCAGAGTCAGACGCCGTAAACATCAGACCGTTACATGTTCTCATCTTCCTCCCACAGGACCAAACGCCATCTCTGTCAGTCTGTCTCCGATGGGCTGCTACGTGATGGTGGGCCTGGCCTCCCGCAGGATCCTGCTGCATCCCACCACCGACCACATGGTGGCGCAAGTCTTCCGCCTGCAGCAGCCTCACGGGGGAGAGACGTCCATCAGGGTGAGAGAGAGAGAGCGAGCAGCATGATCTCTGACACTGATGACTGCAGCAGGAGAACATGGCTGTAAACACAGAGAGGGCAGCTTTTAAACAACAAGTCTCTGCAGGAGACGAGCCATGCATGCGGTTATCAGAGGCCCCGCCCCTTCTTGATTATGATTGGTCCGTGAGGGGAAAGCAGCGTAGCTTCAAAACAGTCTGAAAGCAGTTTTTGGACGCAGGACTCAGGGCGCTGTGACGCCGACCAGCTCTGGTTCGTTCAGAAATCAGGAGCTGAAGGTTTAAAGAAAACTCTGTTCATGACGTCAGAGTCTGATCGGTGTGATCAGCTGACCTGAGCTGAAGACGCCTGACACCACAGACCAAACTCAGAGACGTTAATGATCCCTTTAATTTAATGTATGTAACGATGGCGGTGTATCATCAGTGTGTTGACCCTGCTGCTGTGTTTCAGATGGTGTTTAACGTGGTCTACCCCATGGCTCCAGACCAGCGGCGCCACGTCAGCATCAACTCTGCCCGCTGGCTGCCGGACCCTGGGATGGGTCTGGCTTATGGAACCAACAAAGGAGACCTGGTGATCTGCCGGCCCGTGTGAGTGTCTCAAACACACAGAGATGTTATTGGTATTTAGCCGGTAGGGAGGGACTCTGAGCTTCTTCAGAAACCTTCGTCTCCTCCGAGTGGAGTCAGGATCTTACTCTGACGTCCCCGTGCATCTTCCTTTAAATGTTTCTCCATCCTCATTAAATGGAAACCAGAGTAAATACAGATGTTCCTCTGGCTGCTGGATTTCCCTCAGATGTAGAGAGCTTCCCTCCTTCCTCCTCCTCCTCCTCCTCCTCCTCGACGACAGTTTAGTTGATGAGATTATCTTAATGTTCAATCTGAACAGGAAGAGTCTTAATTGGAGGAGGTCAATTAGTGCTTTTAATGAGGTCGTGGTCTGTGTGATTCCACGAAGAAATCCCTCCTCTGCATTCAAGACTTCCTGAATGGAAGTGAATTAACCAGCTGTGTGTGTGTGTGTGTGTGTGTGTGTGTGTGTGTGTTCAGGTTCTATCGGAGTGACGGTGAGAGCCCTGCAGAGTCGAGCAGTGAACCTTTATTCTCCGTCAACAACAGTGGAACCAGCCGGACCCGGGGTTCTGACAGACCGGGGTGAGAACACACAGGACCTCAGGAACAGAAACAAACACATCAGATCCAAAACAACACTAGTTTGAGAGCTCTGGGTGAACTTCCTGTTTCACCAAGAGTTTGCATCTGGTTTCAAGTTCACTTCCTGTATCAGTCCCCCAAACTGAGGAGATCACTGCGTCTACCTGTAGCAGTCGTAATGATCTGGATCTCACCGCCTACCTCGGTGTGCTGAGTCACAGAAAAACCAAGACTCATGTTTTCCAGGAAATGATGAAAGCTGAGATCACCATATTATTTACTCATGACCTCATCTTAATCCACCATGAGCAGAGCACTCTGCAGCATTTAGCAAGTTACAGTGGCAAGGACAAACTTCCTTTAACAGGCAGAAACCTCCAGCAGGACCAGACTCATGTTAGACACACATCTGCTGAGACCGTGTTGGAGAGAGGGATAGAGGGAGATGAAGAGAGAGAGAGAGAGATGATAGTGGGGAGACGGATAGTAGTAGTTGTAGCAGCTGGAGTCTGGACCACGTCCACAGCAGCAGAGATCCAGAGGAACCTACGAGACAAGGGAGCTCAGGGACTCCAGAAAGGTCTAAGAAAAGAGAGAAGAGAGGGAGACCAGAAGAAAGAAAAAGAGGAGAATAAATGGTGAAGGAAAGGATAGAAGGAAAGGAGGGGATGAGAAAAGGAGGCATAAAGGATGAAGAAACATGTAAAGAACAAAGAGAGAAAGAAAGGAAGGAAGGAAGAAAGCAGAAAGAAATAAAAGGAAAGAAAGAAAGAAAGAAAGAAAGAAAGAAAGAAAGGATGAATAACAGACCCCAAAAAGGAATCTACAGCAGAGATCCAGAGGAACCTACGAGACAAGGGAGCTCAGGGACTCCAGAAAGGTCTATGGTTAGTAACTTTAATGGGACAGGAAGAGTTAAAGTGAGAGACAGACAGAGAGAGGAGAGAGAGGGAAAGACAGGATCCCAGTGTGTCAGTCTAAGCCTATAGCAGTCTAAGCCTAAAGGATAGTGTGAGGTCTGTGAGGAGGTCCAGATGATCCGGTTGTGATGGATCCAGACTCATTAATATAAATGTGTTCCCTGTTCTGTGCTCTCAGGCCGAACCGCTCTGGTTGGAGGCTGGACCGAGACATGGGCTTGATGAATGCGATTGGTCTACAGCCCCGACACCCCGCCCCCTCAGTGACATCACAAGGAACCCAGACGCCAATCATCCAGCTGCAGAACGCCGAGACTCAAACGGAGAGGGACCTATCAGAGCCCAGTGGTTCCCAACCCCCGACCAGTACTGACC
>NW_023260226.1:0-10187 GCF_009762535.1 Notolabrus celidotus | reverse complement strand
CCTCTTTTTCTTTCTTCTGGTCTCCCTCTCTTCTTCTCTTTTCTTAGACCTTTCTGGAGTCCCTGAGCTCCCTTGTCTCGTAGGTTCCTCTGGATCTCTGCTGCTGTGGACGTGGTCCAGACTCAGCTGCTACAACTACTACTATCCGTCTCCCCCACTATCAGCTCTCTCTCTCTCATCTCCCTCTATCCCTCCTATTCCCTCTCTCGTCTCCCAACACGACAAACTTCTCACAGATGTGTGTCCTAACCATGAACAACGTCCTGCTGTATGGAGGTTTCTTCTGTTCTGTCTTCTTCGGTCCTTCTGGCCTGGTAAGGAGTTTGTCCATGCCACTGTAACTTGCTAAATGCTGCAAAGGTCTCTGCTCATGGTGGATTAAGATGAGATCAGATTGAGTCCTGTCTGGAAGAGGGGACTGGATCTGATCCGGTCTTGATCTTGGGTCTTTGTTAATAAAATGACAGTCTGGTCTAGACTGGCTCTGTTTGGAGTCTGAGGAGAACGTTTGTTGGGATGTGAAGTTTTATAAATAAAGATTGATTGCTTTAAGACTTAAAATCAGACTCTATGAGCTGAAAAATACAAACTAACAAATCTACATTTCATCAACACAAAGAGTGTAACTCAGGATGAATCCATGTATCACTGGGTACCAAGATCTACCCTGATATCTGCTCAGCCTCCATATCCTGCAGTTTAAGATGCATGTGTGATGTGTTTCATGAGAGATGAAGCAGTCAGCTTCCTGCTCCATATTCAGTAAAACCCTGGTCCTCTTCATGTTTATGAGAGTGTCCTGGTCTCACATCCTTTTAAACAGGTTGTGTATTAAATTAAATGGAAGCGTGTTTGTTCTTCAGGAGGTCTGAGACCTGCTGCAGCAGCTCTGCATACGTTGAGTCTTAAGTCAGAGTTCAGAGTCCACATGAACCACACATGGACACGAGCCGGTCTGTGACATACAGGAGGGTTCCCTGTTATGGCTGCACCACATACCGGATCAGACGTAAGGATTATCTGAACTAGTGACAAGTGACGTCCAAACTGACCAGAACATTACTGAAGAGATGAAGATCTCACTCCTTTGGACCAATCAGAGAACAGCTCGTTCCTGAACGCTGGTTTGAGCGCTGACTCGCATCATGATGAGGTCAGAGTTCATCTATAATGTAAAGCTAGGGTTTGTAGTCACAGAAAATTTTGAATTTGAATGTAGCATCTCCTCAGGACTCCTAACCCCCTATCTATAAACATTGATGCTGTTGCCTCAAATCAACCAGTTGGTCTTCATTTCAGAGGTCCAAGAGACTTTTGTTTTCACCGGCGCCATGTGTTTGTTTTTACTTCTTCTTCCGTCAGTCAGCTGAGTCAGCTCGCGTCTTGATTGGCTGTTGCTCCGGGACACGTGACATTACACACTGAGCGTGCTCGGCTCCTCTCGGAGCGTCCCACACACTACAAGGTTTATAGTCACAAATATTAAACATGTTCATTATGAAAGTTAAAAACACAAACAAACATGGACGCTCTGCAGGAGGCGGGCAGAACAGCAGGACGGGATCTGATTGGTTTGATCATTTGGCTCTGATGGCAGGGATTGGTTGGTGTTTTCCCAGGTTTACTCCAGCTGTAGATAGCAGCTTCTTTTACCTCTTAGTTAAGAACACATTATGTATTGATTACCATCAGGACAGAAAGGTCATTTTAACCAGGAGAACAAAAAGAGGATCTAAACCTGAACCTGAACCCCAGCTTTAAGGTGCAGATTAAATCATCTCCGCTCCTGGAAACTAAAGCGCTCAGATTAAAATAATCAATCATTTTATAACTGATGGAGAACACGTCACAAACACAACCTCTCTGCTTCCCCTCATCCTGCAGATTATCCTGTCTTTAGGAGAGAGGCACCCAGACACCCAGAGGACCTCACACCTGCTCAGAGCCAGGTGAGAGGTGGGCTCACGTAGGAGCTCTCTCACCTGGAGCAGACCCCTAAAACCTCAGCAGAGTGACAACCTACATTCAGTTCACTCTGACTCTTTCTGGAGTCCCTGAGCTCCCTTGTCTCGTAGATTCCTCTGAGCTGCCGTAGCCGTCCTCCTGCTGCGGACGATCTGGACTCCAGCTGATACGGACATGCTGGACTGCTGCGACAACAGCTTCTACTACTCGTCTCATCACTATCATCTCTCTCTCTCTTCATCTCCCTCTATCCCTCTCTCCAACACGGTCTCAGCAGATGTGTGTCTAACATGAGTCTGGTCCTGCTGGAGGTTTCTGCCTGTTAAAGGAAGTTTGTCCTCTCCTCTGTAACTAGCTAAATACTGCGAGGTGTAATGCTCATGGTGGATTAAGGTGGGGTCAGACTGAGTCTGATCCGGTCTTGGTGTTGGGTCTCTGTTCATAATTTGACATAGAGTGGTCTAGACCTGCTCTTTATACAGATAAAGGTTGATTGATGATTAATTGATTCAAACCAGGGTACGTCAGGACCTGTGTAGAGCTGTGAATACGACCCAGAGCAGGTTTCAGAGGGTCTGTGTGTGACTGATCATATCTCCTCACTGAGTGTGTGTTTGTAGGTTGAATGTAAGCCTGTTTTGATCATGTTCATATATATATAGATATAGATAGATTCCTTTGTGCCCCTGGATCAGATGGAGGTCCTGCAGAAATAACAAAAACTGAATGACAGACAGATTTCAGTTAGACTGGTTCAGAGAGAGAATCCGGATCAGTGTTGGTGCATCCATCAGCACAGCTTCTCTGACACCCCCAGAGGAGACACACACACACACCTGCACCTGAGCTATCATGAGAGCCACATCATGCACAATCCAACACACACACACACACCTGAGATTAATGAATCCATTAATATAAATATCAGAGATTATTCAGAGAGACAAAGAGCAGCAGCTTCACTGCAGAGATCCTGAGACTACCTGACAGCCTGAGTCCTGCTCCATTAACAAACACACTATCAGAGCCACACCAGATCCACAATAGAGCCGATCCAGACCAGAACAAACACTGGACTCTTCATGAAACACATTACATCACAGACCAGCAGAACCCTGACTTACATCCACTATCACGTTAGCTCACAATCACAGCTAGCTTCATGTTCCTGTGATATTTGCAGCAGCAGTGACTCCCTGCTGATCATCTCTGTCACATATCCTTTAATAAGTGTTTATAAGGAGACTTTAGATGATGTAATCCAGCCTTTAAACCGCCCCTCAGCAGGCTAACAGAGAGCTAGCTGAGCATTAGCTCGTTCCGGATATAGCTGACAAGGAAACAATCCAGAAAACGAGCCTCTGACAGATTCAATGATTTAATCTCATGAAGGTGAAATCACATGAACTCAGTTTACATGTTCACACAGAGAAACACAGAGAAGCGTGCTGGCCTACCTTCCGTGATCGAGTCGCTCTCCAGTTGTTCCATCAGGCTAACAAGCTAACAAGCTAACAGGCTATGAGGCTAACAGGCTAACAGTTAGCTGGTTAGATCAGTTAGACTGTGTCGGCTGATGAAAGCCCGTAGCGTGTCTTTAACATCAGAGTCTATCTCTGAGGATCCTCCCCGGTGTCCCCGGACAGGGTTCCTGTTCTTAGGGGGGGCAGAGAGGAACGGGGTCTAAGGCTTTGGTTCAATGTTTCACTAGCTGCCCGACGCCGAAATGCTACTGCGTAACTAGCTAGCAGCTAGCTGCTCCCAGAGTCCAGGCTTATCAGCAGAGCGCCGAGCACGACCCATCGAGCAGGCCGTGAAAAACACAGACACCAAGGGTTCTTTAGAGACATCCAGTCAGAGAGGTATTACATATGGATTCTGAGGGCTTAGAAAAACTGTGTCGTATATTTAAGATTCTCTCCTTTTTAAAATCAGCAGGAAAAACAAACATGAACTGCAGCTGAGATACGTGACATCACATCGAGGCGTCTGACATCGATTACACAGCCTGGAGTTAAAGGCTCGTTTAAAAAGAGGTGATGGATTTAAACCTTATTTATAGTCTATGATTTATTCTCAGAGATTATATCAGTTTTTATTTATTTATGTATTATTTAAAAGGATCATCCATATTAATGAACACTTCTGTAAATATGACAGAGTTAGCCAAAAGGCTAATTTACATCTGTAGTCCCTTACCAGATGTTAAAAAGGCTCCCTAAAGAGATCAAGATTAAACAAAGATAAAATAGAGTAACATAAAATCAAAGTGAGAAGGTAGAGGAGAAACCAAAACACAAACAAACAAACAAGAGAAGAAAAGTACAAATAGCACCATACTATTAAAAATGACTGAAAGCAACATAAGGACATGATATGACAGTTTTTGAGAAAGTGTCCATGGACATAAAATACATGGAGCAAGACAATCAGGAAGCAGCAATGAGGAAATGTTAAAGAAGACATGCAGACACAACAGGACAACAGTTAGGAGTGCTGTACATATTTACATCAGGCAGTGACTATCAATCATTAAACTAGCTGCATGCGATTCAAATGAGGCAACGTATAGACTGAGAGACAGGTGAGCACAACTCTTCTCCTCTGTGTGTTTTTAAAGTCTCACTGTGTTCATGTGTCTTTAGAGTTCATGCTGAGATACAGTCCCTGCCTCTCACAGTCCATCTGTATTAAAGCATGAGACAAATAAAGATCTAATCATTTAACATCAATAATTATGAACAAAGCAGAAACTGTTTCAGACAGAGCATCTGTGATAAACAAATCATCTATGGCAATGAACTCCCTTTGGTTATCTTTAGTTAATACAGACAATAATAATAATGTTGTACATTTTGTAATTAAGGTTTGTTTGTTTTTTGTATTTTCATAGATTTCCACTTTATTTTATAGATGTGTATAGATGTGCATGTGTATGTATATATATTTGATTTATTTTGTCCTTAGAATTTCTTTAATTGTAATTGTGTGTCTTTGGAAATTACTAAAAACTCAATAAACATGTTGTTAAAAAATAATTATGAACAAAGACAAAAGTACATTTTTAGAAAACAGCTGGAAAATAAAATTAAACTCATTCAAGGCAAAATCAAAAATGATGGTTTAACAAAACCAGATTAAACATGTTGAAAGGTGAACTGGATACAACAAAGTTAAACTAAAATTAAAAAGTAATAATTTAAAATAAACGGATGAGTGAAGAGATCAGAGAGACGACAGGAAGTCAGGCAGAGAGGCAGATTTATTCTCTATAAGCAGAAAGGAGACGTCACTGAATCACTTCAACATTAAATCAGAGTCTAACTAGAGTTACATGGTAAACATGTATTTAATATTACATTTATTTTCACAGGTAGAAATGACATTCAGTTAATAAAACATGTTCACAGAAATATTCATTCAAATTATGAACATTAATAAGAGAAAAACAAAAACAGACATCTCTGAAATTAAACGTGTTAATAAAGGTAATAAGTGATATTAAATAAAACAACACCTCAGATATTACAAACAGCACATCAGGTTATTAACAACATATAAACAAACAGAACAACACAATTAATGTTTTTATTTTAATATCTTTAATTACAATAAAGAGGAAGAACTCTTTTACTCTTTTACTAGGATTCTTTATTTATTTCTCTCTTTATTATTGTTGATGTAATAAATAGATCTGCTGCTGCTTCCAGTCTGAATGCTCTTAGTTGTTTTTGTGATGGTGTGTGTCTCTTATTGTGTCTTTTATCCAGAAACTGAGAAACTAAATGTGGATCCACTTCCTGTGACAGCTTGTGTTAACATGACAATAATAAAACCTTGAACCCTCTTATATATTTCACACAGAGTCTAACATTTACAAATCATTTTAAAGTTATATTATCACAGTAATGAGTAATGCATTTAGTCAGTATCCAGGATTATACATTTAAAAAATATGTTTTCATTTATCATTTTCAATGAAAAACATAAAGACAGTCTGAATTTAATTATATTTATATTTTATGTATTAATTTTAATAAAGTCAAATAAAATCAAAAATCTGTTGATTTTAAAATTTTACTGATTAAAAAGAATTATTATTTACAATTTGTACAAAAGCTCAGCGCACATTTATAAACAACGTGTGACAAATACACACACACACACACACACACACACACACACACACACACACACACACACACACACACACACACAGCTCCTCAGAAGTTCTCCTTGTAGAAGTGGAAGCCGAAGTGTTCACACTGAGCTTTGATGACTTTAGCCAGAGCCGGAGAGCCGCAATAAAACACGTGAACCTTCCCTTTCTTCTCCTCCGACACTTTCTGAAACACCTGAACACAACAACAACAACAACAACAACAACAACAACAACAACAACACACAACAACAACAACACACACCAACAACAACACACAACACAACACAACAACAACAACAACACACAACAACACACAACAACAACACACAACAACACACCAACAACAACAACACACACAACACAACAACAACAACACACAACAACACACAACAACAACAACAACAACACACAACACACAACAACACACAACAACAACAACAACAACAACACAACAACACACAACAACAACACACAACAACACACAACAACAACAACAACACACAACACACAACAACACAACAACAACAACAACAACACACAACAACAACAACAACAACAACAACAACAACAACACACAACAACACACAACAACAACAACACACAACACAACAAACAAGTAACAAACAACAACAACACACAACAACACAACAACAACAACACACACAACAACACACAACAACAACAACACACAACAACAACAACAAACACAACAACAACAACAACAACAACACACAACAACAACAACAACAAACAAGTAAACAAACAAACAAACAAACAACAAACAAACAAACAAACAGAGTCTGTAAAGTATGGAAACAACAACAACAGTGTGTAGTATCTAAAGGAACAGTGTGTAGTATTTAAAGGTACAGTGTGTAGTATTTAAAGGTACAGTGTGTAGTATTTAAAGGTACAGTGTGTAGTATTTAAAGGAACAGTGTGTTGTATTTAAAGGTGCAGTGTGTAGTATTTAAAGGTACAGTGTGTTGTATTTAAAGGTGCAGTGTGTAGTATTTAAAGGTACAGTGTGTAGTATTTAAAGGTACAGTGTGTTGTATTTAAAGGTGCAGTGTGTAGTATTTAAAGGTACAGTGTGTAGTATTTAAAGGTACAGTGTGTAGTATTTAAAGGTGCAGTGTGTAGTATTTAAAGGTACAGTGTGTAGTGTTTAAAGGTGCAGTGTGTAGTATTTAAAGGTGCAGTGTGTAGTATTTAAAGGTACAGTGTGTAGTATTAAAGGTACAGTGTGTAGTATTTGAAGGGACAGTGTGTAGCATTTAAAGGTACAGTGTGTAGTATTTAAAGGTACAGTGTGTAGTATTTAAAGGTACAGTGTGTAGTATTTAAAGGTACAGTGTGTAGTATTTAAAGGTACAGTGTGTAGTATTTAAAGGTGCAGTGTGTGGTATTTAAAGGTACAGTGTGTAGTATTTAAAGGTGCAGTGTGTAGTATTTAAAGGTGCAGTGTGTAGTATTTAAAGGTACAGTGTGTAGTATTTAAAGGTACAGTGTGTAGTATTTAAAGGTACAGTGTAGTATTTAAAGGTACAGTGTGTAGTATTTAAAGGTACAGTGTAGTATTTAAAGGTACAGTGTGTAGTATTTAAAGGTGCAGTGTAGTATTTAAAGGTGCAGTGTGTAGTATTTAAAGGTGCAGTGTGTAGTATTTAAAGGTACAGTGTAGTGTTTAAAGGTGCAGTGTGTAGTATTTAAAGGTACAGTGTAGTGTTTAAAGGTGCAGTGTGTAGTATTTAAAGGTACAGTGTGTAGTATTTAAAGGTACAGTGTGTAGTATTTAAAGGTACAGTGTGTAGTATTTAAAGGTACAGTGTAGTGTTTAAAGGTGCAGTGTGTAGTATTTAAAGGTACAGTGTGTAGTATTTAAAGGTACAGTGTGTAGTATTTAAAGGTACAGTGTAGTATTTAAAGGTACAGTGTGTAGTATTTAAAGGTACAGTGTAGTATTTAAAGGTACAGTGTAGTATTTAAAGGTACAGTGTAGTATTTAAAGGTGCAGTGTGTAGTATTTAAAGGTACAGTGTAGTATTTAAAGGTACAGTGTGTACTATTTAAAGGTGCAGTGTAGTATTTAAAGGTGCAGTGTGTGTAGTATTTAAAGGTACAGTGTGTAATATTTAAACGTGTAGTGTGTAGTATTTAAAGGTACAGTGTGTAGTATTTAAAGGTACAGTGTGTAGTATTTAAAGGTGCAGTGTAGTATTTAAAGGTGCAGTGTGTAGTATTTAAAGGTACAGTGTGTAGTATTTAAAGGTACAGTGTAGTATTGAAAGGTACAGTGTGTAGTATTTAAAGGTACAGTGTGTAATATTTAAAGGTACAGTGTGTAGTATTTAAAGGTACAGTGTGTAGTATTTAAAGGTACAGTGTGTAGTATTTAAAGGTACAGTGTGTAGTATTTAAAGGTACAGTGTAGTATTGAAAGGTACAGTGTGTAGTATTTAAAGGTACAGTGTGTAGTATTTAAAGGTACAGTGTGTAATATTTAAAGGTACAGTGTGTAGTATTTAAAGGTACAGTGTGTAGTATTTAAAGGTACAGTGTGTAGTATTTAAAGGTACAGTGTGTATTATTTAAAGGTGCAGTGTGTTGTATTTAAAGGTACAGTGTGTAGTATTTAAAGGTACAGTTTTTAGTGGTCTCACCTTTGCCCACTCTGGTCTGCCAGGCTGAGTCCTGGTCCTCAGTCCTGTGATAGAGTCCCTCTTCTCCTTCTTGGCCAGCAGGTCCAGCGCCATCTGCAGGCCGATAGCCTTCATGTCGTTCTTGCTGAGCGCTGACGTCATGTACATGTGCATCTCCAGGAAGCGTCCTGACAGACGACACAGAGGGTTAATACCTCACAGGTCACAAACATGGTCTACAGTTTTTACCTCAGGGGGGTCAGACCTTCAGGCTCCTCGTCCGCCTGGTCCATCTCCAGTTTGGTCAATAAACTGACGAACCACTCGAAGGACTTCTGGTCTCTGTTGATCCAGATGAAGTCCACCTGCAGGTCCAAAGAAGACGTCTGTTCTGTACTCCATCACTAAAGGGGGACGGTAAACTGAGTCTCTGCGGGGGCGGTCTTACTTTACGGAGCTTCATCTCGCTGTCTTTGATGTTCTCACACCACGAGTAGTTACAGCTCGGACAGTTCTGCTTCCTCATCCGGTATCTACAGGACATCACACACACACACACACACCTCGTTACACACACACCACATCACACACACACACACCTCGTTACACACACACCACATCACACACACACGCCTCGTTACACACACACCACATCCCACACACACACCTCGTTACACACACACCACATCACATCACACACACACGCCTCGTTACACACACA
This sequence comes from Notolabrus celidotus, assembly GCF_009762535.1. NCBI lineage: Eukaryota > Metazoa > Chordata > Actinopteri > Labriformes > Labridae > Notolabrus > Notolabrus celidotus. The sequence goes on along the minus strand of NW_023260226.1, from coordinate 697 downwards.
CCACATCCCACACACACACCTCGTTACACACACACCACATCACATCACACACACACACCTCGTTACACACACACCACATCACACACACACACCTCCTTACACACACACCACATCACACACACACACCTCGTTACACACACACCACATCACATCACACACACCTCGTTACACACACACCACATCACATCACACACACACACCTCGTTACACACACACCACATCACACACACACACCTCGTTACACACACACCACATCACACACACACACACACACCACATCACATCACACACACACACACCACATCACATCACACACACACACCTCGTTACACACACACCACATCACATCACATCACACACACACACACCACATCACACACACACACACACACCACATCACATCACACACACACACACCACATCACATCACACACACACACCTCGTTACACACACACCACATCACACACACACACCTCGTTACACACACACCACATCACATCACATCACACACACCTCGTTACACACACACCACATCACACACACACACCTCGTTACACACACACCACATCACACACACACACACCTCCTTACACACACACCACATCACACACCCATCACATCATATCACATCACACACACACCTTGTTACACATCTCTCTACAGACAGGGGAGGCGCCCCCTGCTGGACGTTAGAGG
>NW_023260225.1:0-27585 GCF_009762535.1 Notolabrus celidotus | reverse complement strand
AAGGAAGGAAGGAATGAGAAAGGAAAAAAGAGAGGGAGAGAAAGAAGGAAGAAAGGAAGAGAGAAACAAAGTCTGGAATAAAACTAACAAGATGTTATCTTCTAGAATAAACATGTAAATAAAAATAAGACTACATTAAATAATATTAGCTAAAAAAAATAAACTCTGAATTTGATGACTTGTATAAATTTATGACTCCTTGGCTCTCAGATAAAATCCACGGCCCGTGGCGAACTGTCCCACCGCTCGTCTTGCTTGTTGACTGTCTGTGTGGGTTCCTGTTGTGCTGCTGTTCAAAAGGATTATGGTAATAAGACCATCATGGGATTTGGAATATGGAGAGAGGATACAGTGGCTGAGAGCTGAGCTGCATAGCTGCTGGTTTCAGAGGGGATTTACGGGTCTGAGCGCTCTCAGAGAGGAGGCAGGAGGTGTGTGTGTGTGTGTGTGTGTGAATGTGTGGATTCTCTCTGCTTTCACTTCATCTTACTACCACTTTGTGATCCTCAGAGTGCTTTCTCCTTTCTTTAAGTGTTTCTACTTATTTGCATCTGCGCTCGTGTTTGCCTTTTCTTTTTTCCTCCTCACTCTTCGACTCGTCTCTTCTCACGCCCTCTCACTCGCCTTCAACTTGAAAAAACCCCTCCACCAAGGACGTCTCCTCGTCACTTTTTTTTAGACTGTAGATAAAAGAGGAGCAACATGTCAGCTTCCCAGAAGTGAAGCCAAAATATATGGAGCTTTAATTTCCCTGATGGCTGGATGCAGAATAGGTCATAAAGTCTGCTTCCTCCTCGGGTGCTTTTGGACTGCAGGATCTTTTTTATACCTTAAAGGTGGCATATTACGCTCTTTTTCATCAAAATACATTGGTCTAAGAGGTCCCCAAAACATGTCTTTAAATTTTATTGCTCATAAAAACACTTTGAAATCAGATTCTGGTCTGCCTGTAAACCCCTCTTTTTCAGCCCTGCTCAGAACAGGCTGTTTTCTGTGTCTGTGCCTTTAAATGAGAATGAGCTCTCTGACCACGCCCCCTCAGGAAGTGGATGATGCCTCGGCTGTCCAGCACGTTGATCTAATGTTTACATGTTGGCTGAATATACACGGCTGCTCACAGACCCGTGTTACTTCAACCCTCTGAATCTGATCCAGAATCTGATCCTGACGGAGAGGCGCCTGCAGCAGGACCTTTCTGAACCATTGGTCACAGATTTAGTGTTTCTTGTTGTTTTATTTGTCAGTATGTAGACGTGTGTCTTGGTACACAGATACAAACATGTAGCTATGTAGCTATGCTAACTAGCGCTAGCACTTTTCCATGAAAACTAAAAATCATCCACTAGATCTTCAAATCTGCAGACATGGGGAGTAAAACCGACCTTTGTGTTTATTAAGACAGCCTACAACTAGCATGCCTCCCTCCTAAGCTCCTTGTTAGCACACATGTGTGCAGGGAATGAAAAACGGAGGAGGGGTTGAGTTGTATTTTATACAGTCTATGGGCTGAACAAGCTCCGAGCTCTGACTTCCTGTTACAGACCGGATGGCGTTGTGACGTATGAAAAACACTGAAAACTGAAACGGCTGGTTTCAGCACACATTTACAGAAAGGTGGAGAAATCAGAACAGGGGCAGAATGGATTCTTTTCATTTTCAGGGGGTTTGTAGACAGGGACACATATTTCAGGTAGAGAACCATTAAAAAGTCGATTTTCCATGATATGTCACCTTTAAGGAACCGTAGAAACCCTCTCCTTTTTTTATTGAGTCCATACCAAGCGGCAACCTCCGGCTGTGAGAGTTGAAGCCAATGTGGAAGTGCTAAAAACTGCAGTTCATCGAGTGTCCACTTGAGGCTGGCTTCACGGAAGTACTGGAAACCACATACACACCAATTCAATGAAGCCTAATTTTACAGCAGAAATAAACAAGTTTACAGCCTGGTACAAAAACAGGTGTAGTCTGGATAGCTCATTTCTTGATCGGCACACACTGTACAGGGGGTGAATTTTTTCATAACAGGGCAATTTTGAAGATATTAAGATTACCAGTTTTCCATTATGAGAGGCACAGCTGACTTGATTGACAGGCGGGAACACTGTAGCTGTTGGCGAGGAGGCTCAAAGCCCGCCTCTTTACGTCACTCTAGCTTGACAGAAGTTATGTTGAGTTCAACATTTCCAATATGGCTGCCGCCGCCGATTGGCCTCAAAACAGCGCTTCAGAAACAGATGGGTGACGTCACTGATACTACGTCCATTATTTATAGAGTCTATGGTCCATACTGCACGAACTATGATCTATTTTAGATCCTAGAACACCATCTAGAGGAACCTTTTTTAGCACCTGCTACAAATGTAAATACTCTCCCAGCACAAGAGGGGCTTTGACCGACTATAATAATGATACATATCAGCCAGTAACACACAGAAACCTCAGGTTTTAAAATATGAAGCCAATGCCGAAGTGTTAAAAATGAAGTTCCGTAAGAGTCCACTTGGGGCTGGCTGCAGAAGCACCAGAAACAACATACAAACCCATTCAAAGAAGCAGAAATGTACAGTTTTGGCTGATCAGCTCCTTTCTCTATCGGCAAATAGATAAATGTGTGTTCAGGGCTTATTTTGTCTTCACTTTAGGACATGTTGTTCGTTCTTTTCTCTACCACCCCTCTGGCTACATCACTGCCCCCTGCTTACATCTGCCCACAGCAGGATTAAATATACTGATGCCAGCGAGAAGAGGTGGTGGTGTGGAGGAGGAGGAGGAGGACGCCAGGAAAGAGGAGGAGGACGGAGGAGCCAAGGATTCATGGGAGAAGCTCAGTGCCAGACGGGAGGACAAGGAGCGGGAGCGTTTGGAGGGGTTTTACCCATTGTTGCCAGATGTTAGACACATGTTTCTCATGCTCATTACCAGAGAAAAGATCCCCCCTCTTCCTCCATATCTCCCTCTCTCTCTGTGTCTCCCTCACACATAAAAACCCACATATGCACCAACATCTGCGTTACTCTCGCTGCTCGTTCCCTCACAGTTGTACACACACTGACACTCATTATGCCTGAACACAGTGATGGTAACAGTACAATTACTGTGTTCTGTTTCAGTAAATGTTCTGCATAATGATGCCGCATTAGCATATGTCAATATTCTGGATCGTTCCTGAGTGATTGTAAAATAATCACAGCACAAGTAGGAACATGATGTCTGCACAGTGTGGCTAAAACAAGATCTCTGCAGCAGAGCGGCTGCAGCTTTATATCCTGCTATCAACTTCAATATGATGCATTCAGGTGCAATAATATGTGCAGGTAACTTGTGCTATGGCAGATAAATATTATACATGTTTAACCCCAGAGCAAATAATATTAAATATGCAAAACTATTCAGTGTGCCCAACAACATCCCAATGAGGGGCAAACATTTCTGTATTCCTGTAACATCACAGACTTAATATGTGCAACAACGAGTCCGACCTCTGCTGAGCTGTGCAAGCTCATCTTTCTATGATTAATATGCCCCATGCTGTTTTTCTTTTGTCTCTTTACCGATGTTAACAGGAATGTTCCATGTTGAGAGGTACGAAGGTTTATCTTAGCTTAGAACAACCCTGAATTCACTCATTATCTTCCTGTCTTTCTATCTGTCTATGTTGTTTTGCTATGGATGGACATTTGACTCACTGCCTATGAGTGTGTTGTGAATATAATTTTTCTGTAAGGGCAATTCAAAGCAAACTTTATTGTCCATTCCATTCCTTACTTTAATGTTTTTATATTGATTTTAATGTTGTTTTATTATTTTATTTTATTTATTATATCTACTCAGTTTTATTGATATTTTCAGCCTTTATTTTATTTTCAACTCTTATCCTTACCCTTTTTTAATTATTTCTATTCGCAAGGCAAGGCAAAGGCAAGGCAAAGGCAAGGCAAAGGCAAGGCAAAGGCAAGGCAAAGGCAAAGGCAAGGGCAAGGCAAGGCAAGGCAAGGCAAGGCAAGGCAAGGCAAAGGCAAAGGCAAAGGCAAGGCAAAGGCAAGGCAAGGCAAGGCAAGGCAAGGCAAAGGCAAGGCAAAGGCAAGGCAAAGGCAAGGCAAGGCAAGGCAAGGCAAGGAAAGGCAAGGCAAGGCAAAGGCAAGGCAAGGCAAGGCAAGGAAAGGCAAGGAAAGGCAAGGAAAGGCAAAGGCAAGGCAAAGGCAAGGCAAGGCAAGGCAAGGCAAGGCAAGGCAAGGCAAGGCAAAGGCAAGGCAAAGGCAAAGGCAAGGCAAGGCAAGGCAAGGCAAGGCAAAGGCAAAGGCAAAGGCAAGGCAAAGGCAAGGCAAGGCAAGGCAAGGCAAGGCAAAGGCAAGGCAAAGGCAAAGGCAAAGGCAAGGCAAGGCAAGGCAAGGCAAAGGCAAGGCAAAGGCAAGGCAAGGCAAGGCAAGGCAAGGCAAGGCAAGGCAAGGGCAGCTTTATTTGTATAGCACATTTCATACATGAGGGCAACTCAATGTGCTTTACATTAAAAGCATTGGAGACATTCAGACAAGCAAAAAAAGAACATAATTAAAATGATAAATATAATAAAACAGAAAAGAAAAGGAAAATTAGAAATATATTAAAGAATTACATTAAAATTTTAATTTTCAGTGAGTTAAAATAATCTAAGATAGGAAGGCAGTGGTAAATAAAAAAGTCTTAGTCTTTGATTTCAAAGAGGTGAGAGTTGGAGCGGACCTGCAGCTTTCAGGGAGTGTGTTCCAGATATGTGGTGCATAATGACTAAACACTGCTTCATCATGTTTCCTTCTGACTCTAGGGACTGAAAGCAGACCAGTACCTGATGACCTCAGAGGTCGAGGTGGTTCATACAGGAGCAGCAGATCAGCCTAAAGCATTCAGTGCTTTATAAACCATCAGCAGGATTTTAAAGTCTATTCTCTGACAGACAGGAAGCCAGTGTAGGGATCTAAGAACTGGAGTGATGTGGTCTACTTTGTTGGTCCTTGTTAGGACTCGAGCAGCAGCATTCTGTATGAGCTGCAGCCGTCTGATGGACTTTTTAGGGAGTCCTGTAAAGACCCCGTTACAGTAGTCTAGTCTGCTAAAGATAAATGCATGGATGAGTTTTTCTGCATCCTGCTGAGACCTTTAATCCTTGATATATTCTGAAGGTGATAATAGGCGGACTTTGTAATTGTCTTAATGTGGCTGCTGAAATTAAGGTCTGAGTCTATGACTACACCAAGGTTTCTGGCTTGGTTTGAACATTTCATCTGTGCAGATTGGAGCTGAGCAGTAACCTTTAACCTTTCTTCCTCCAGAAACAATCATTTCAGTTTTGACATTACTTCAGCTTCTTTCTTGTTTTTAATTTGCTGTAAAGCACTTTAGATTACATTTGATTTGTATGAAAGTTGCTCTATAAATAAAGCTTGATTGATTGATTGATGATTCTATTGTCTCGTGTTCAATTCTCTTCCATTCCATTCCATTCTATTGCATTCAGCTCACTTCAGCTACATTTGCACCATTCCATCCCATCACTGACTGTATATAGAATGGACAAAGTCACTTCATTTGAGGCTATTGTGAGCTATGAAGCCAAAAGACCACTTCCTTTGGTGATGACATAGCAGGATTGATGTCACACCAACAACACACATTAAACTCACAGATAAAACAATAAGATCCAATAACTTCAATGACTCTTTTGTCAGTGTTCGTTATGTTTTCTCCATAGACTGTATAATTAATGGATGAAGTATCCGTGACGTCAACCATCTGATTCTGAATCTCTGTTTTGAAGCCGATTGTCAGCGGGTGCCGTATAGGAAATGCTGAACTCCACCTAACTACATCCAAGCTAGTGTGAGGTAAAGAGGCGGGCCTTTAGCCTTTTCACTAACAGCTACAGGGTGCTAGCCTGTCAGTCAAGTCAGGCATTTCCTTATTTGGGCAAAACTTGTAAGTTTAATATCTTCAAAAATACTGAATTCACCCCCCAGAGAAATTAGCTTCTCAGACGCAAACTGTTTTTTTTTACCAGGCTGTTAACATGTTTATTTCTGCTATAAAGATCGTCTTCTTTGAATGGGTGTGTATGTGGTTTCCGGTGTTTCCGCAGCCAGCCTCTAGTGGACGCTCGATGAACTGCAGTTTTTTTTTTATATATATATATATTTTGGGCTTTTTTGCCTTTACTTGACAGGACAGCTGAAGAGAGACAGGAAATGTGGGGGGTAGAGAGTGGGGGAAGACATGCAGGAAATGGTCGACCGAGCGACGAGGACTGTAGCCTCTGTATGTGGGGCGCTTAGACCGCTAGGCCACCAGCGCCCCATGCAGTTTTTAACACTTCGGCATGGGCTTCATATTTTTAGAACGAAGGTTGCCGCTTGTTCGAAACACGGGACAAGATCTGTAAAAAGATAAGAGAGATATCACTTTGTCCACATGGGGGCGCCAAAAACGACACAAATAGAAACTTCCTCACAGCAGCTTTCAGATTCTGGGAGTGTGACATCATTCAATTTATTCCACCATCCTGCTCCTCGCTGTTTAAAGTCACAGCACTGACACAGGAGTCGGTCACCAGCGACACAGATGAAGACGGAAACAAGAGGATTTGAAGGATTATCACTTTAAATCCTATCTCTGCTTTATTTTCCTCTCCTCCTCCTCCTTGCCGCCGCCGCTCGCACCAGACGTCCCTGCAGGGGAACAATAAAGTTAATCTAAATATTTCACACATTGACTTCAGTGTTTGGAGGGTACTGTTTTACCTTCAGGCCATCCTGATCTATTCTTAAACATGGGCGCTTGTGGACACTCGATGAACTGCAGTTTTTAGCACTCCCGCATGGGCTTCATATTTTAAGACCAGAGGTTGCCACTTGGATTTCTCTCAATGTCCCTCCCCTTCTCTTGGACATAAATCAGCATCATTTCATAGTTTGGCCTCTTTTCCCTCTGCTAACATTAAGGAGGCGGGGTTTATGACCTGAACTGCAGCCAGCCAGCAGAGGGAGCTCTAAACCCTTTGGCTTCAAGGTCAGTGAAAACGCATGGCTTTAATTTTTAAATACAGTCTATGAGCTCCATTTCATTTCATGTTTTCTGTCTTCTATTGTTTCCTTTTCTTCTCCTTCCCTTGAAGCTTTCTTGTCTTTTTTCCCGTCATTTCACACAATTAAACCGTCTTCTTGTGACAGCACTTTAGTTGCACATTCTTCTGAAGAGCCATTATGATTTGATTTGGATGAGACTGATTTGATTGCGCAGCAGGGTCCTCCACAGCACGTCTCCACACATCTATCTCTCTTCCCGTCAACACAATCTACGCAGCCACCGTCATCATTTCTCAGACCCCTCTTTGCATAAATCCTGTCTCTGCCATTCCTTTTCCTAATGTGCAGCATCAGCCGGCACATAATTGTTCTCATTTACTCTTTTCAGTGCGCTAAGCTGCCTTTCCTCTTTCGCCCGCATCACCGGAGAACTTCTGTCTTTGGAGATTTCATACCTCATTGTGGTGAAATCGTCCACATGTTGACAATTTGGAGCATTTTAGCATGCAAATGATCCCACCTCCTCCAGCCTACCTCCCTTATTTGCAATTCAAACTGCGGCCGAATGAATGTGTGATGACTGTGTCGGTTAGTTTGTCATTGTGGACTCATTAGCCGCCTGCTAACACTGTGATTGAAAGAGAGATGAAGCTGCGTCTACCTCGCCGTCTTCTGCCTCCGCCTGTCAGAAACAGTTTGGTCCCGTCTAAATCCAAAATCTCATTACTTCAGCTGACTCTGCTGCTTTTGTTTAACAATGACTAAGCACTATTTTTAGCAGTGCATTTTTCGTGATATGACTGAATGACAAGACTTTGTTTGAGTCAGACTGCACCAACATCAACAAAGACTTGAGACGTTACACTTTGTCCACAGGGGGTGCCAAAATCAACGCTCCTCTGTAGGACTTTTTGAGCTTGCAAGTAAAAACATGGATTTGCTCTTCAACACTTTTATTTGCCAACGCTTTAAGACCTTATTTACAGGACTTGTTTCAAGTTTATCTCTTATAAGAGGGATATGACAAGTTTTACAAACGTTTCCAGACTTTGTTTTTGTAACTACGGCTGTCACAGATTCTCCTTCTTCCCCAGAGTTTATAAACTACCAGAGCGGATAAGAAAAACCCACAAAAGGACCAAAATGTGAAGCAATTTCAAAGGTGACATACTACGCTCTTTTTCATCTTTTTCGTCTAAGAGGTCCCCAAAACATGTCTTTAAAGTTTATTGCTCATAAAAACACTTTGAAATCAGATTTTGGTCTGCCTGTAAACCCCTCTTTTTCAGCCCTGCTCAGAACAGGCTGTTTTCTGTGCCTGTGCCTTTAAATGAGAATGAGCTCTCTGACCACGTCCCCTCAGGAAGTGGGTGTGGCCTCGGCTCTCCAGCACGTTGATCTAATGTTTACATGTTGGCTGCTCACAGACCCGCGTTACTTCAACCCTCTGAATCTGATCCAGAATCTGATCCTGACGGAGAGGCGCCTGCAGCAGGACCTTTCTGAACCATTGGTCACAGATTTAGTGTTTCTTGTTGTTTTATTTGTCAGCATGTCGACGTGTGTCTTGGTACACAGCTACCAACATGTAGCTATGTGGCTATGCTAACTAGCGCTAGCACTTTTCCATGAAAAATAAGAATCATCCACTAGATCTTCAAATCTGCAGACGTGGGGAGTAAAACCGACCTTTGTGTTTGTTAAGACAGCCTACAACTAGCATGCCTCCCTCCTAAGCTCCTTGTTAGCACACATGTGTGCAGGTAATGAAAAACAGAGGAGGGGTTGAGTTGTATTTTATACAGTCTATGGGCTGAACAAGCTCCGAGCTCTGACTTCCTGTTACAGACCGGATGGCGTTGTGACGTATGAAAAACACTGAAAACTGAAACGGCTGGTTTCAGCACACATTTACAGAAAGGTGGAGAAATCAGAACAGGGGCAGAATGGATTCTTTTTCATTTTCGGGGGGTTTGTAGACAGGGACACATATTTCAGGTAGAGAACCATTAAAAAGTCCATTTTGCATGATATGTCACCTTTAACAAATTGGTGGTGTTACCACAGTAGCGAACAGCCTACCTACACACTTCCAGCTGTAAAATAGCTCCAAAAGATGCTCCTCTTACTTTCAGCCATCACGGCGTGCACATGGATACAACCTAGAAGAGAGAAACTGAAACTGGGATCGATCCTATTGGCGCTAGAATGGATCTTGAAATACGAGGCGTAGCTGGGAATTGAGAATATTCTTGAGAAAGTATTATTGCAGAATATTTCCTTATTATCACCTGTGATAGTAATGCTAGGGGACTTGACCGACTTGAAGCTCCCCTCCCAAAGCTTAAAGGGTTTTGTGAGCCTAGCCATTACAGCTGCCAAGAAATGTATTACATCTAAGTGGAATCATGTAGACCCTCCAAACATTATTCAATGGATTAATGAGGTCAATTCATGTGCTCCTTTGGAGAAAATAACCTATTCCATCAGAGGTAGCCCACAGCTGTTTCACAAGACCTGGGACCCCTGGATGACCTATCTAGAGTTCGGTCAATATGTTGTGACGTTGTGATCTCTCCTTGTCATGGCATAGTTTTGTTCTTTGTTTTTGTACTCTATGGTGTTTTGTAAAATGTTTGTCCGAATAAGAATGAAGAAAAATGAGTAAACAGAATTTTCCAAATACGAGGCGTAGTATCTGTAGTATTGATATTTTGGGATCGATCCGCCAACCCATCATCATCATAGACTGCATAAAACATGGACGTGGTCTCAGTGATGTCACACGTTGGTTTCTGAAGAGGCATTATGAAGCTGAAGTATGGTGGCTGCCTTATTGGAAATGCCACACGACCTAGCTTTTGGTTAAACTGATGGCCAAATTCCAACAGATGCATCTCAGATCCGTCACGGCACCGGATCTGATTGGTTTCTAGTCAATGCGTTAACTTCCACTGGATCCGCTCCTTTGCATTCTGGCAGGTCGGCGCCCTCCGGAGCACGACGCATCAATCTCAACAGAGCAGATGGAGCGGGACAGGAAATCAGGTTTCACCAAAACCAAATGAAAACATCCGGTTAATTTTCAGAATAAAACACTCTGTGTTATCACCAGATCGTATTTCAACTTAACTACAACAACAAACCGTCATGATGAGCGGAGCCAGGCCTGGAGTCAACAGGTCAGAGGTTTTCAGAGGACCAGAAAGACAACATGGATGAGGAGAGGAGGAGGAGGAGGAGAATCCTGGATTCAGGGATTAATGGAGCTGTTGGCAGTCCTGCAGGGACAAATCTGGACTTTTCGGGTAAATGTGGCTTAACTTAGGTCAAATATTTTGACTAGAGGTTGGGTAGATGCATGATGAGACTTGAGTGTTTTGCAGCTAAAAGACAGGAGCAATAAATGACACCCTAAGTAAACAACACTTCAGCGTTTGGACAATCCGGACTCAATAAAAGTGCAAAAAACTGGGAAAGTTGGGACTTTTTTTTGGGTCCCTGTAAAGACACCAGTACACTCTGTTCTCTGCTCTCCACTTTCCCTCCCATGTGGTCGATCTCCTCCTTCACTTTCTCCTTCCATCTGTCTGTCCTCTATCTCCTCTCTGTGTTTTTCATCATCCCTGTAATGTGTCCGGGGCCTCCTGGACCCTCAGCAGCACACAGAAAACATCAAACAGCCCGCCTGTCTCATTTCTGCTCACTTTCTGTCCCCTGCCGCCCGAGCGTCTTTATGCCTTCTCATTCCTCTCTCATGTCCAACCTTCCCCCTCCCTGCAGCTGCATCAGGAGAGAGAGAGGAGAGAACCAGAAAGTATAGAGTCCTCTCTGACGCTAATTGAGACCCTGAAGATTTGCTTTATTTGCTCAGATGAAACCGTGACATCGAGTCTGACCACTGGTGGTAAATTACGTCCGCCTTCCCCGGTGTTAAAAATCCAAACATGACAAATTTGGGGAGTCTGTGAGAGGCAGAAAGAGCATCCGGAGAACATCGTATCACAACATCATTATGTGTCATGGGGTTGGCAGGCTGGTGAACATCCACATCGGGGAGTTTAATGATCCCATCAAAGACATTTCAGTTTGTTATTACTTCCATTTCACCGTTCTTATGAGGCACATTTGAAAGAAACTGGATTTCACCTTCCTCTCACTCTCTTACTGATACTTTCAGAAAACAAACAAACATCAAACTGAACAAACCAGACTCTTCCTCTTGTAAACATGGAACACCTTTATTCTGTATTTAACTAGGCCATGAACTAGAATTAAAGCCGCAAGCGGCGATGAACGGGCCCTCGCACACCCGTAGCCTACGCGAGCCGCCGCCACATGTAATCCGCCACCTAATATAAGCCACCACATGATGTCAAAGCAAGATCTGACAGTATATACCGCCTGTGCCCCTTGGGTGGTGCAAATGTTGCAAGTTTTTGGCAGATTGCCAAGAAAACCTCCAAATTTGACAGTCTGAAATTACGTGCATTTTAGGATTAGGGTTATGATTAGGGTTAGGGTTAGGATTAGGGTTAGGGTTAGGATTAGGGTTAGGATTAGGGTTAGGGTTAGGGTTAGGGTTAGGGTTAGAGGGTTAGGATTAGGGTTAGGATTAGGGTTAGGGTTAGGGTTAGAGGGTTAGGATTAGGGTTAGGATTAGGGTTAGGGTTAGAGGGTTAGGATTAGGGTTAGGGTTAGGATTAGGGTTATGATTAGGGTTAGGATTAGGGTTAGGGTTAGGATTAGGGTTAGGGTTAGGTTTAGGATTAGGGTTAGGGTTAGGGTTAGAGGGTTAGGGTTAGGGTTAGGGTTAGGGTTAGGATTAGGGTTAGGGTTAGGGTTAGGATTAGGGTTAGGGTTAGGGTTAGAGGGTTAGGATTATGATTATGATTAGGGTTAGGGTTAGGGTTAGGATTAGGGTTAGGGTTAGGGTTAGGGTTAGGGTTAGGGTTAGGATTAGGGTTATGATTAGGGTTAGGATTAGGGGTAGAATTAGGGTTAGGGTTAGGGTTAGGGTTAGGGTTAGAGGGTTAGGATTAGGATTATGATTAGGGTTAGGATTAGGGTTAGGGTTAGGGTTAGAGGGTTCGGATTAGGATTAGGGTTAGGGTTAGGGTTAGGGTTATGATTAGGGTTAGGGTTAGGATTAGGGTTATGATTAGGGTTAGGATTAGGGTTAGGGTTAGGGTTAGAGGGTTAGGATTAGGATTATGATTAGGGGTAGAATTAGGGTTAGGGTTAGGGTTAGGGTTAGGGTTAGAGGGTTAGGATTAGGATTAGGGTTAGGGTTAGGGTTATGATTAGAGTTAGGGTTAGGATTAGGGTTATGATTAGGGTTAGGATTAGGGTTAGGGTTAGGATTAGGGTTAGGGTTAGGGTTAGGGTTAGGATTAGGGTTAGGATTAGGGTTAGGATTAGGGTTAGGGTTAGGGTTGGGGTTAGGATTAGGGTTAGGGTTAGGGTTAGGGTTAGGGTTAGAGGGTTAGGATTAGGGTTAGGGTTATGATTAGGGTTAGGGTTAGGATTAGGGTTAGGGTTAGGATTAGGGTTAGGGTTAGGGTTAGGGTTATGATTAGGGTTAGGATTAGGGTTAGGGTAAGGGTTAGGATTAGGGTTAGGGTTAGAGGGTTAGGATTATGATTATGATTAGGGTTAGGGTTAGGGTTAGGGTTTTAGGATTAGGATTAGGGTTAGGGTTAGGGTTATGATTAGGGTTAGGATTAGGGTTATGATTAGGGTTAGGATTAGGGTTAGGGTTAGGATTAGGGTTAGGGTTAGAGGGTTAGGATTATGATTATGATTAGGGTTAGGGTTAGGGTTAGAGGGTTAGGATTAGGATTAGGGTTAGGGTTAGGGTTATGATTAGGGTTAGGGTTAGGATTAGGGTTATGATTAGGGTTAGGATTAGGGTTAGGGTTAGGATTAGGATTAGGGTTAGGGTTAGGGTTAGGATTAGGGTTAGGATTAGGGTTGTGATTAGGGTTAGGATTAGGGTTAGGGTTAGGGTTAGGATTAGGGTTAGGAATAGGGTTAGGGTTAGGTTTAGGGTTAGGGTTAGGATTAGGGTTAGGGTTAGGATTAGGGTTAGGATTAGGGTTAGGGTTAGGGTTAGAGGGTTAGGATTAGGGTTAGGGTTAGGGTTAGGGTTAGGATTAGGGTTAGGGTTAGGATTAGGGTTATGATTAGGGTTAGGATTAGGGTTAGGGTTAGGGTTATGATTAGGGTTAGGGTTAGGGTTATGATTAGGGTTAGGATTAGGGTGAGGGTTAGGGTTAGAGGGTTAGGATTAGGGTTAGGGTTAGGGTTATGATTAGGGTTAGGGTTAGGGTTAGGGTTAGGGTTAGAGGGTTAGGATTAGGGTTAGGATTAGGGTTAGGGTTAGAGGGTTAGGATTAGGGTTAGGATTAGGGTTAGGGTTAGAGGGTTAGGATTAGGGTTAGGGTTAGGATTAGGGTTATGATTAGGGTTAGGATTAGGGTTAGGGTTAGGATTAGGGTTAGGGTTAGGTTAGGATTAGGGTTAGGGTTAGGGTTAGAGGGTTAGGGTTAGGGTTAGGGTTAGGGTTAGGATTAGGGTTAGGGTTAGGGTTAGGATTAGGGTTAGGGTTAGGGTTAGAGGGTTAGGATTAGGATTATGATTAGGGTTAGGGTTAGGGTTAGGATTAGGGTTAGGGTTAGGGTTAGGGTTAGGGTTAGGGTTAGGATTAGGGTTATGATTAGGGTTAGGATTAGGGGTAGAATTAGGGTTAGGGTTAGGGTTAGGGTTAGGGTTAGAGGGTTAGGATTAGGATTATGATTAGGGTTAGGATTAGGGTTAGGGTTAGGGTTAGAGGGTTCGGATTAGGATTAGGGTTAGGGTTAGGGTTAGGGTTATGATTAGGGTTAGGGTTAGGATTAGGGTTATGATTAGGGTTAGGATTAGGGTTAGGGTTAGGGTTAGAGGGTTAGGATTAGGATTATGATTAGGGGTAGAATTAGGGTTAGGGTTAGGGTTAGGGTTAGGGTTAGAGGGTTAGGATTAGGATTAGGGTTAGGGTTAGGGTTATGATTAGAGTTAGGGTTAGGATTAGGGTTATGATTAGGGTTAGGATTAGGGTTAGGGTTAGGATTAGGGTTAGGGTTAGGGTTAGGGTTAGGATTAGGGTTAGGATTAGGGTTAGGATTAGGGTTAGGGTTAGGGTTGGGGTTAGGATTAGGGTTAGGGTTAGGGTTAGGGTTAGGGTTAGAGGGTTAGGATTAGGGTTAGGGTTATGATTAGGGTTAGGGTTAGGATTAGGGTTAGGGTTAGGATTAGGGTTAGGGTTAGGGTTAGGGTTATGATTAGGGTTAGGATTAGGGTTAGGGTAAGGGTTAGGATTAGGGTTAGGGTTAGAGGGTTAGGATTATGATTATGATTAGGGTTAGGGTTAGGGTTAGGGTTTTAGGATTAGGATTAGGGTTAGGGTTAGGGTTATGATTAGGGTTAGGATTAGGGTTATGATTAGGGTTAGGATTAGGGTTAGGGTTAGGATTAGGGTTAGGGTTAGAGGGTTAGGATTATGATTATGATTAGGGTTAGGGTTAGGGTTAGAGGGTTAGGATTAGGATTAGGGTTAGGGTTAGGGTTATGATTAGGGTTAGGGTTAGGATTAGGGTTATGATTAGGGTTAGGATTAGGGTTAGGGTTAGGATTAGGATTAGGGTTAGGGTTAGGGTTAGGATTAGGGTTAGGATTAGGGTTGTGATTAGGGTTAGGATTAGGGTTAGGGTTAGGGTTAGGATTAGGGTTAGGAATAGGGTTAGGGTTAGGTTTAGGGTTAGGGTTAGGATTAGGGTTAGGGTTAGGATTAGGGTTAGGATTAGGGTTAGGGTTAGGGTTAGAGGGTTAGGATTAGGGTTAGGGTTAGGGTTAGGGTTAGGATTAGGGTTAGGGTTAGGATTAGGGTTATGATTAGGGTTAGGATTAGGGTTAGGGTTAGGGTTATGATTAGGGTTAGGGTTAGGGTTATGATTAGGGTTAGGATTAGGGTGAGGGTTAGGGTTAGAGGGTTAGGATTAGGGTTAGGGTTAGGGTTATGATTAGGGTTAGGGTTAGGGTTAGGGTTAGGGTTAGGGTTAGGGTTAGGATTGGGTTAGGGTTAGGATTAGGGTTAGGGTTAGGGTTAGGATTAGGGTTAGGGTTAAGAATAGGGTTAGGGTTAGGATTAGGGTTAGGGTTAGGATTAGGGTTAGGGTTAGGGTTAGGGTTAGGGTTAGGATTAGGGTTAGGGTTAGGGTTAGGGTTAGGCTTAGGGTTAGGGTTAGGGTTAGGATTAGGGTTAGGGTTAGGATTAGGGTTAGGGTTAGGGTTAGGGTTAGGATTAGGGTTAGGGTTAGGATTGGGTTAGGGTTAGGGTTAGGATTAGGGTTAGGGTTAAGAATAGGGTTAGGGTTAGGATTAGGGTTAGGGTTAGGATTAGGGTTAGGGTTAGGGTTAGGGTTAGGCTTAGGCTTAGGGTTAGGGTTAGGATTAGGGTTAGGATTAGGGTTAGGGTTAGGATTAGGATTAGGGTTAGGGTTAGGATTAGGGTTAGGGTTAGGGTTAGGGTTAGGGTTAGGATTAGGGTTAGGGTTAGGGTTAGGATTAGGGTTAGGGTTAGGGTTATAATTAGAGTTAGTATTAGGTTTAGGTTTAGGTTTAGGTTATGTTCAAGGTTAGGGTTAGAACCAGAACTAAACTTAAGCAAACAGAGCCAGAACTAAACCGAACCAGAACCAAAATGAACCAGAACTAAACTGAACCAGAACCAAACCGAACCAGAACCAAACCGAATCAGAAGCAAACCGAACCAGAACCAAACCGAACCGGAACCGAACCAGAACCGAACCAGAACCAAACCAAACCGAATCAGAACCAAACTGAACCAGAACCAAACCGAACCAGAACCGAACCAGAACCGAACCAGAACCGAACCAGAACCGAACCAGAACCGAACCGAACCAGAACCAAACTGAACCAAACCGAACCAGAACCGAACCAGAACCGAACCAGAACCGAACCAGAACCGAACCAAACCGAACCAGAACCGAACCGAATGTAAACAAACAGAACCAGAACCGAACTCAAGCAAACAGAACCAGAACCGAACTCAAGCAAACAGAACCAGAACCAGAACCAACTCAAGCAAACGGAAACAGAACCAAACTCAATCAAACAGAACCAGAACCAATCTCAAGCAAACAGAACCAGAACCAAACTCAGGCAAACAGAACCAGAACCAAACTCAAGCAAACAGAACCAGAACCAAACTCAAGCAAACACAAACAAAACCAAACTCAAGCAAACAGAACCGGAACCAAACTAGAGCAAACATTATTAATGTCCTCAGGTTGGCATTGAGAAAACTCAGATGCCTCAGTTTGGATGGGCTGATCCGATTTCTCCTCTCAGTGAGTATTTTCCCGGTCTTTGAGAAGAACCCTAAACCTCTCAGAAGTACCAGATGAAGCCAAGATACACAGCCTCCCCTCCATCACCTGTATCCTTTATCCTCACACGTGATTGGTCGCATGGCCGCCATGCTGACCAATCAAAACAAAGTTCTGCTGTGAGCAGAGCTGGGGCTGAACACTGTGAGAGGTAAGCAGGGAAAGGAAAAAACTGGGAGCCGGCTCTCTCTCTCGATGTGAGCTGGCTCTTCTGATTCACTATAAAACATCGGCTCTCAGAGCTGCAGCTTTTGATCATGACACATCACTATTATCCTCAGACTCTTTTCAAACAGAGCAGGTCTAGACCGTACTCTATGTTCTATCATTAACAAGGACCCAACATTAAGACAGGATCAGATCCAGTCCCATCTTACAGACAGGACTCAGTCTGATCTCATCTTAATCCACCATGAGCAGAGCACTTTGCAGCATTTAGCAAGTTCCAGTGGCAAGGACAAACTTCCTTTAACAGGCAGAAACCTCCAGCAGGACCAGACTCATGTGAGACACACATCTGCTGAGACCGAGTTGGGGTTGGAGAGAGTGCTGTACGTCCGAAAGTCGTGTTTGTTAGCAGCCTTGGTTTTTTGTTTTTATTGCACATTTCTTTTTGCTCATCCTCACAGACGAGTAAAAACCGTCACAGGAGGAAACAGATCTGCATTATTTAAAGCCGTGTGTTTCTGGTTTAAAACAGTGTGTTTGGGATTTACAGGGGAGAAAGCTTCAAGGTGAGGACTGACAGGTCGGTTTGACGGATGCACTTCTGTTGAACCTCTCTGCTTTCAGAAACCCTCTTTATGAGAAGCATCTGAGCAGGAGGCGTGATCCAAAACCCAGACAGTGTTCTTTTTAGACGGCCTTCCTCTCCTTCTTTTGTGCATCTCCTCCTCTGATCTGTCTCTCCTCTCCTCTGTCATCCTGCTCGTCCCTCGCTACCCTTCTCCTCCTAATCTCTGACACCTCTCAGGTTGTCAGGCTTCAGTTTTGGAAGCCGTACCTGGCATCGGTCCTGTCCCATCATCCCATCTGTTAGAGGAGAGCTGTCTGACAGAGGGAGAGAGAGAGAGAGAGGGAGGGAGGGATGTGTGTGTGTGTGTGTGTGTGTGTGTGTGTGTGTGTGTGTGTGTGTGTGTGTGTGTGTCAGTTTGCTGCCATCGTACACAGATGTGAAAGTGTCAGAGTGTAAGAAGTCACACACACTGACGTGGGGAACAGACTGTCAGTGTGTTAAGAATCAATCCTGCAGGGGGCTTCACTGTGTCTCTGTTTATGCATTCATGTCTGAGCTCAGGTGTGCAGGAATATGTATGAATGGAGGTGCAGAGGGAGCATGCATCCACACACACCTGCCCAAACACACACACACACAAAGGGGAATGTGTGTGTGTGTGTGTGTGTGTGTGTGTGTGTGTGTGTGTGTGTGTGTGTGTGTGTGTGTGTGTGTGTGTGTGTGTGGAAAGAGACTGCAGACGGGGGAAGTTTGATGTCATGGGAAAGCAACTTAGCATCAGCAGGATTATTTGTCCGTCTCTCATTCATACTGACTCTGTCTGTTACACCAATCACAACACAGGAACCGACAGCCTGTAGACAGCACAGTGCTGCCACCCTCTGGTGTCTCCTTGTAACTGCAGGAACCTCTGATACAAGAACATGAAAGCATCTTTTTCTTTAAATACACCACTCTTTACTAAGAATATCTATCTGTATGCGCTTAAATATAGGTTTGTTTATTATCATGCATCCAAAAGAGACTTAATGCAAGAGAGAGGATACAACACGGGATATCATGTATGGCTTAATGTGAGGAAAACACATAAAAAAAGGGGGCAGAAAATAAGTCAAGATAAAGAAATAAAACATATTTTAAAAGACATTAAATTCCCCTAAAAGAACTCTAAAGGAATACAATTCTTTTAAAATATATTTCTTAAAATGGTTAAAATAAAATTCAGATCAAATCAGGAAAGGCTCTGTGATAAAAGTCTGTTTTCAGAAGAGATTTAACAGAGATCACTGACTCAGCAGACCTGATCTCCTCGGGCAGATGGTTCCAGAGTGTCGGACCCCTCACTGCGATCGCCCTGTCCCCTTTCATTTTCATTTTCATGGAATGCACAATAAACCTCTGCCTGAGGATCTCAATGCATGTGTCAGCTCGTTAGGTACTAAAAGTTCTGCCATATAGCTCAGAGTAAGTCCATGGAGAGCTTTAAAAGTAATCAGTAAAAATCAATTCTAAAACATACAGGGAGCCAGTGCAAGGAAGACAAAACCTTGATCTTGTGTGTTCCAGAGGACCAAACTGGATTATAAATATGAGGGTAGCATCCCAATAAGCGCTTTATAAATAAAGAGGTATGTCTTCTTTTGTCGAAGTTTACTGGACAAATTTAAAATATGACTTTTTGGTTTTACAGGTAGGTGTTCTTCCTGCATGGCCCTCGGCCTGCCGCACCTCCAACGGTGCCTGTTTTGGTTAGCTGCAGGGTCATCAGCTGGGAACCACCGCTCATTGATGTTTAGCCCCTTAGTCCAGAACATCTCCTGGTGGCGGGGCAGTGAACAGGGACGTCTCCCTGACACTCCCTGCAGCTAACCTTCTTCAGGAGCTGCTTGCTCCCCATATGTTGTTCCTTGTTCTCAGCCATAGCCAGAAGCTTGCCTTTTCGGCCTCCTCTGAGAACTCCCTGGTTGCCTTGTGTAGCCTGGCTCCCCGACACCCCAAGTTTTTGAGTATGTTGTTCAAGCTCCCACAAAGCCTCTAGCCCCCACCTCCACTAGGTAGAGCTTTACACTCCATCCTCCTTCCCTGCACTCTGCCACCAAATCAGCATACTTTGCCCTCTTTCTCTCGTGGGCAGCCTCCAACCCCTCCTCCCATGACACTGTGAGCTCCACAAGGAGGGCAGATTTTCCTGCCGAGGACTATAGGACCAGGTCTGGCCGAAGGGTGGTGCTGCAGATTTCTGCTGGAAAGTGGAGCTGTCTGCCCAGGTCCACCTCAATCCTCCACTCCAACCCTGGTGCTAGAAGCTCGGGTATCAGTGTCCTGTTTGGTAGCAGTTGAAGGCTCCCCCTGCCTGAGGAAAGTCATCCTGAGGACTAGTCAACTAAACTAGTTTGCATTCCAAGGAACTCCCTCTGTGTTTCAACAGCTGTGTAAACTCCACAAACACCGTTATGTTCAACTGAAAGTACCAGGATCTTTGAAAAGAACTACCCCCCAAGCAGGGGCTTTTCAAGGGGGATATTATCTACCCCTGAACTAAATTTAGACCCTGGTTCCTCTGGTCAAAACACACGTAGTTCAGGGGTAAAGTCCCTAGTTCCGGGTTAAAGTTCCTCCGGTTGAAATGCACGTAGTTCCGAGGTAAAGTTCCTCCAGATGAAACGCACGTAGTTCAGGGGTAAAGTCCATAGTTCCGGGGTAAAGTTCCTCCGGTTGAAACACATGTAGTTCAGGGGTAAAGTCCATAGTTCCGGGGTAAAGTTCCTCCGGTTGAAACGCACTTAGTTCAGGGGTAAAGTCCCTAGTTCCGAGGTAAAGTTCCTCCAGATGAAACGCACGTAGTTCAGGGGTATAGTCCCTAGTTCCGGGGTAAAGTTCCTTCGGTTGAAATGCACTTAGTTCAGGGGTAAAGTCCCTAGTTCCGGGGTAAAGTTCCTCCGGTTGAAACGCACTTAGTTCAGGGGTAAAGTCCCTAGTTCTGAGGTAAAGTTCCTCTGGTTGAAACGCACGTAGTTCAGGGGTAAAGTCCCTAGTTCCGGGGTAAAGTTCCTCCGGTTGAAACGCATGTAGTTCAGGGATAAAGTCCCTAGTTCCAGGGTAAAGTTCTGTGGTGTTGGTGTATGTTGACAAATGACAGTTGTGGTCTTGAATGTCACTTGTAGTTGATGCATACTGTGAAGGTATGCTGAATGGTTATGGACCAATGGGATGAGGCCAAGGGGGTCATGTGATGTAGATGGGGAAACCTTACAGTTGTTCAATAAAGGATGTTAACACGTTAGCTCACAGTTTGTCCCGCGCGAATCTTTATTAAAACATAAAGACACGACATGGTGTCAGAAGTGCTGTGCAGCTCCAACGTGACTTAACGCGGGGTCTACCGCTGCGGAGAGAGAAGAGGGACGCTCTGCGGATACGTGTATGGCGAGTGACGGCGAAGACGAGCAGAACGGAGCAGCAGTTAGCATGGCGGCTAGCGCGCCCAGTGCTACGTTTAGCATCCAGCCACCGGAGCCCTTTGATTTCTCCAAGACGCACGAGTGGACGAAATGGATCCGGAGATTTGAGAGATTCCGACAGGCAAGCAATCTATCCACAAGCTCTGAAGAAAATCAAGTGAATACTTTAATTTATTGCATGGGAGACGAAGCAGATGACGTCTTGAGAGGCTTAAAGCTCAGCGATGCAGACCAGCATGAATATGCAAAAGTTAAGGATGGCTTTCAGAACTTTTTCGTTGTCAAAAAGAATGTTGTGTATGAGCGCGCACGGTTTAATATGCGCAAACAGGAAACAACTGAGACTGTTGATGCGTTCGTTACTGCCCTACATGCATTAGCGGAACACTGCAATTATGGACAACTGCAGGATGAGCTGATAAGAGACAGGTTAGTAGTGGGGCTGGCTGACACAAGACTTTCAGAACGCATGCAAATGGAGAAAAATTTAGACCTGGAAAAAGCCATAAACATGGCAAGACAATCAGAGGAGATTAAAAAGCAACAAAACACACTGAGGAATGAAACTAGTGCTGTAATGCAGATGGATGTCAGCTCTGTGGACAGAGTTTTTAAGAGCAGGCAGCAGAAGGAAAGGCCCATTGACAACAAATACACAAACAGTGGAGCTAAGCCTCGCTTTAACAACAGATATAAAAATCCACAGAGCTCCCAGTGCTACAAGTGTGGAGGCCCACCTCACCCCAAACATGAGTGCCCTGCCAACGATGCCAAGTGCCACTCCTGTGGAAAAAAGGGTCACTTTCAGCGTGTTTGTCGTACAGACAAGACTGTTCAAAGTATTGAGGAAGTGGAGGAGAAAAGTTTCTTCCTGGGCTCTGTGTCTTCTGATAATGCTGCATGGACTGCCGATATAGAAGTTATGGACAAAACAATCGCATTCAAACTTGACACTGGAGCAGATGTGACTGCGGTATCACAGACTTGTTTTAACAGCATGTTTTCTGGTGCACTGCAGCCTGTTCTCCAGAAACCCGAGAGACCTTTGTTCGGTCCAGGACGGATCCCGCTGGACGTGTCGGGTTTCACCAGACTGCAGCTCAAGTATGGAGCCAAAGAGACCATGGATAAGGTGTATGTGGTCAAAAACTTAAGCACGCCTTTGCTTGGGTTGCCAGCCATTATATCCCTTGGCTTAATCAAGCGGGTTGACAGTATGACTATGGACACTCTCAAGGCAGACTACCCCAAACTGTGTAGTGGGCTGGGCAATGTGCAACGGGCTTACCACATAAAGCTTAAACCAGACGCTGTTCCGTTCTCACTGAAAACCCCCAGGAGAATTCCCCTGCCGTTGATGGGGAAAGTGAAAGAGGAGCTCCTACGCATGGAAAAGTTGGGCGTCATCAGTCGTGTAGAGGGACCAACAGAGTGGTGTGCCGGCATGGTGGTCGTACCCAAGAAAAACAGTCCAAAACTGCGTCTATGTGTGGACTTTACTGGACTGAATGAGTATGTGTGCCGGGAAAAGTACATTCTGCCATCTGTGGAACAGAGTCTTGGGATGCTTGCTGGGGCCAAAGTGTTCAGCAAATTGGACGCCAACATGGGGTTCTGGCAGGTTCCCCTAACTGAAGAATCATCCAAGTACACCACATTCATAACACCCTTTGGGCGGTTCCACTTCAACCGTCTTCCCTTCGGCATCAACTCAGCACCTGAGCACTTCCAGTGCACAATGGCCGAAGTCATAGAGGGGCTAGCAGGTGTGGTTTGCCACATCGATGACCTGCTGGTGTGGGGTCAGGACCAAGAGGAGCATGACGCTCGTCTCCTCACCGTGCTTCAGAAAGTGGAAGAGGCAGGCATCACTTTAAATCTGGAAAAGTGTGAACTCTCCAAGAGCAAGGTGGCCTTCTTGGGACACGTCATCTCAGCCTCAGGCATCAGCCCTGACCCAAGCAAGACTGAGGCCATCACAGAGATGAAGGAGCCAACAAATGTGGGTGAGTTGAGGAGTTTTCTTGGCATGGTCAACCAAATGGGGAAATTCATTCCCCAGCTGGCAGAGAAGGATAAAGCGCTCCGTGACCTCCTCTCGAAAAAGAACTGTTGGCTATGGGGCGTGGACCAGGATAAAGCATTCAAAGAGCTAAAGGAAGCTTTGTCCTCTCCTCCAGTGCTGGCCATGTACGATCCGAACAGAGAGACTAAAGTATCAGCCGATGCATCATCATATGGCCTGGGAGGAGTTCTTCTTCAGAGATGGGAGGAGGACTGGCGGCCTGTGATTTATGCATCAAGGTCACTCTCTCCAACTGAACAACGCTACGCTCAAGTTGAAAAGGAGGCTCTGGGCCTCACATGGGCGTGCGAGCGGTTCCGGGATTTCCTATTGGGGAAACATTTTTGTTTGGAGACTGACCATAAACCCCTTCTTTCTCTACTTGGAGCACAAGCACTGGATCTTTTGCCACCGAGAATTCAGCGCTTCAGAATGCGGCTAATGCGCTACTCGTATTCAATAGTGCATGTGCCAGGAAAGTTACTCTGGACGGCAGACACACTGTCGCGCTCGCCAGTGAGAGTGCACTCGACTTCGGAGGAACAAGAGTTGATGGAGAGCACTAACATATATGTGGACAGTATTATTGAAAACCTACCAGTCAGTCAGTCATATGTGGAAAACCTCAAAGAGCAGCTGAAGGCTGACAGTGTCTGTTCACGTGTCATGAAACTGTGCACGGAGGGATGGCCAGCACATGCAAAACAGGAACTGCTGCTGAAAAACTATTGGACTGAGAGAGCCACACTCACAGTGCAGGATGGTTTGTTGCTGAAAGGCACACGGCTCGTTATACCTGCAGCAATGCGCAACGACGTGCTAGCCAAACTTCACGAAGGACATCAAGGTGTTGTGAAATGCAAAGCACGTGCTCGCCAGTCTGTGTGGTGGCCAGGACTCAGCCAACAAGTGAATGAAATGGTACTGAGTTGCAGAACATGTCTACAAGAGCGTCTCAACCCCATGGAGCCACTCATTCCATCGGACTTTCCAGACCGACCATGGCAGAAGTTGGGTGCGGACCTCTTTCAACTAGGAAGTAAAATGTACCTGCTTGTTGTTGACTATTTCTCCAGGTATGTTGAGATTGCACTCTTATCTCACACCAGGTCTGCTGATGTCATCACACATCTAAAATCGATCTTCGCTCGCCATGGCATCCCAGAGGTCATGATGTCAGATAACGGACCTCAGTTCTCTGGACAAGTTTTTGCTTCCTTTGCGGCCTTATATGGTTTCAAACACGTTACCAGTAGCCCTAGGTTCCCACAGAGTAATGGCGAAGCTGAACGTGCTGTCCAGACGGTGAAAAGTCTTCTGAAGAAAGCAGCTGATCCCTACCTGGCTCTACTCGCTTATAGAGCCACTCCTCTTCAGAATGGCTACAGCCCGGCTCAGCTCCTCATGGGCCGGCGTCTACGCACCACAGTGCCATCTCTTTCCTCTCAGCTGGACCCTGCACTGCCTGACGGCTGCACGCTGGTTCGGCAGGAAAGGGAGAAGAGGATGCTTGATGCTGAAAATTACAATAGGCGTCACCGTACAAAGACTCTCAGGGATCTGACACCAGGAGAACACGTATGGGTCACTGACGTAAAATCATCTGGAACTGTGATCAAGAACCACTCCACTCCGAGATCTTACCTCGTGGACTTACCCCAGGGTGTGGTGAGACGCAACCGCCTACACCTGATACCTGAACAGACACCTACACAGGACAAGTCTGCACCACAGCAACAGGTGCCAGGGCCAGTTCCAGAGCAGGCTCCCATGTCGCCCGCGGTGGCATCTCCAGTCTCCCCTACAGAGACTAACACTCTCAGAACTAGGTCTGGGAGAGTTGTAGTTAAGCCGACTAGGCTTAACCTGTGAAATACAATCCTGTGTTATGATGGTATGGTTACATGAAAGATATGTTGCAGGAGAGGGAGTTTAGTTTGAGCACTTTATAGCAACAAGTTAAAAATTCGGGAACTTTTGGTTGCATAGTTGACGTGTTCGTTTCAGTGTATATATGATTATCACTAAACCGTCTAACCTTGTTAATCCTTGCAGGGTTTGTATGTTTTCTAATGGAAGTGAAACAGTTTACACTTCGTTCCCTTAAAAGGGGAGATGTGGTGTTGGTGTATGTTGACAAATGACAGTTGTGGTCTTGAATGTCACTTGTAGTTGATGCATACTGTGAAGGTATGCTGAATGGTTATGGACCAATGGGATGAGGCCAAGGGGGTCATGTGATGTAGATGGGGAAACCTTACAGTTGTTCAATAAAGGATGTTAACACGTTAGCTCACAGTTTGTCCCGCGCGAATCTTTATTAAAACATAAAGACACGACAAGTTCCTCTGGTGGAAGAACGCCTAAACTGCATCACTTTATCTTAGGACTGTCACAACAACTTTAATGCATAGCATGTCTTCTTCTCCTCCTTCTACATGAGGTGTATAAACTTCTTGTTAAATCGTTCTCATCTATTCTTATTTTTATTAACTTACTTGCTTTCTTTCTGTCACCACAACTTCCATATTTCCTCTCAGGGACATTTTTTCTTCTCATCATGAACAGATTTTTGATTCTGAAGACTTTTTTATTTTTACTCAATTTTCATCTCAAATTTTTATAAATCCAGCTGCATCAAAGTGCAGAACAACCCGTCCTTCAAGGTAAGTCCGTTGAAATCATAACACACTTATCCATTATACAACACTTTTGTACAGCACCCTGCAAATAAAGCAGAGTTTATTTAAGAGGTCTGCCTGACTCAAATGTTAGATTTCACTGGGAACACCCCGCAAGTCCTTGAAGAGCTCGATTGGACTGCTGTCTCCAATGTTTAATTACCAAACAGCAAATCAGCCAGAGACAAAGTCAGGGATTAAAAGCACACAATGAATATATGAAAATTGATGTAGTACAGAAATTGATAATTTACAGTCTTCTGAGAAGTTTTCCAAATGGTTCTGGACTTTGGTTTTTCTCTCAGACTTCAGGCGTCTTTTTAAAAAAGATTTTGGTGAGTATGCTTTACACCAGAGGGAAAAAACACCAGACTATCTCCTCCCTGCATCCCTCACACACAAGGCCTTCCAGAGACAGTATCAGTATTAATCATATTACAGCATGAATGTTACTTGCATGAATATTTATTACCACTGTGACCATCCTAACTTGAAAAGCAAAACCCAAACTCCCTCCCAGTCCCACAGTGATTTTTCAGCTGATGTAATATTGATGTAAGGCCTAATATTCTCTAACTCTGAGGATAAATGTGAGCTGCTGCAGTGTGTGTACTTCTTCTTGGCAGCTTGAGTTCTCTTACATGGAAGTGTGCCATGCTGATAAGAAAAAAACAAGCACCTGCCTGGGGTTTGGGATGGGCCTGTTTTTTAACTTTGTTCTGTGAAAACACGGCCCAGCAGCCGCCGCGGACGCTGCAGTTAGCCTATCAACCCCGAAAGTACAGCAGCAGCAACGGGTGCAGAAAGGCGCCCGGGTGAAACAAGAGTCTGCTTCAGAGAAATAGGAGGATTTTTGCAGCACAGCTGGGAGGCTGTGGAAAAATTAATAATAGAAGGCTGAGGCAGCTCGGGGATCTATTTTTTTTGTGATTCCAAATCCAAGCAGAGGCTCCCCGCTGTACAGAGTGAAACTGTGCCAACTGTAAGAGAAAGAGGCAACCCTTCCAGATATATACTCACTGAACCCAGGTGAAGTCTTTTGATCAAATATTCATTGATTACACCAACAAGTAACAGGATTCATTAATGTTTTACTGGGAAAAACCAAAGTGGTGTTTGGAAAGTGAGAGGGGATTGTGGTGTGTACTTAAATTCTGAAATTGTTTTTTTTTTTTAAGAGGAAACTAAAAGAAACTTTCACACATGCCCACAAAACTCCTGAAAACTCCCAGAACTTTCCGCGTGACGTCAAGGTGTGCCGATGTGAGAATTCAGTGGAGAGCGACACATGAAGGGATGAATAAACACATCAGAGGTTGAAGATGGAGAATCAATTTCAAGATGAGAATAAAGAAAATGTTGGTCAAACTGCAGCTCCTCCAGTGTCCACTAGAGGCTTACTCCAAAAGCCAAAGAATCCCCATAAAAAGGTGACATATTACGCTCTTTTTCATCAAAATATATTGGTCTAAGAGGTCCCCAAATAAAAAACTCTTTGAAATCAGATTCTGGTCTGCCTGTAAACCCCTCTTTTTCAGCCCTGCTCAGAACAGGCTGTTTTCTGTGTCTGTGCCTTTAAATGAGAATGAGCTCTCTGACCACGCCCCCTCAGGAAGTGGATGTGTCCTCGGCTCTCCGGCACGTTGATCTAATGTTTACATGTTGGCTGAATATACACGGCTGCTCACAGACCCACGTTACTTCAACCCTCTGAATCTGATCCAGAATCTGATCCTGACGGAGAGGCGCCTGCAGCAGGACCTTTCTGAACCATTGGTCACAGATTTAGTGTTTCTTGTTGTTTTATTTGTCAGGATGTCGACGTGTGTCTTGGTACACGGCTACGAACATGTAGCTATGTGGCTATGCTAACTAGCGCTAGCACTTTTCCATGAAAAATAAAAATCATCCACTAGATCTTCAAATCTGCAGACGTGGGGAGTAAAACCGACCTCTGCCAGAAAGGCAGCAGGACCTTTCTGAAGGATTGGTCACAGATTTAGTGTTTCTTGTTGTTTTATTTGTCAGCATGTCGACGTGTGTCTTGGTACACAGCTACAAACATGTATGTAGCTATGTGTAACGGGTATTGTGTTGCATATTCTCCCACTTGCTTTAGTATGTAAATGGTTTGATACATG